>NC_052961.1:11455491-11710839 GCF_013358895.1 Oreochromis aureus | reverse complement strand
ACTTATTAGTATGCATATTTTCCAATTAGTCAATATAAATGCTGTTAATGCCTTATTTGGGATAACTGTATTCTATCATAGTTTCCTAATGACTGTTAAATGAAATACGTAAGAAGGCTACAGCACAATCCTAAGTGACAATCCTAACATTATTTGCTCTTTCTCAATAAAAGACTGGTCATACTGTCATAAAAGCACTCGAGGATGATCCTTTTTTTTTATAAATAAAACACAAAACAAGTGTTCAATGTATCCAAATGAATACTGGTTAAATCTTTGAACTTGTGATGTAAATTCTCACTCACAGCAAACACTCTAAAGCTACTATTACACTGACACTTATTAACCCAGACAGGGTCTGTATAATATGAAACAGAGAGACACTGTTGAATATCTTTCTGGCCTTTTACAAACCGAAAGCTGGTCAGCTGAAAGAAACAGAAAGTTTACGGAGGAGATCTGTTCTGAGCATTTAGAAAAAAAAAATAAGGAAAAAAACGTGTAAAAATATTTTAATACCATTTTAAAATGTCTAAAGTTGTCCATTAAAAAAATATTAGAATAAAATGGGTGTATAACTCTAAATTTGATTAAGGTTTATTGGAACACCTGAGAAAAGGACATATTAATTGCAACAGGGAAGTGTAAAGAGGAAAAACTTGTACGGAGCCTTTGTGTGCCAAGTGCCAAATTTCTAATGACTTACAGCTCACTTTAGAACAAGGAGCAAATGGAAACACATTCTAGAGACCATCATTTAATAGGAGGTTATCTGAACATTATTAACATTTGCAGTTCATAAGAAACAACTGCAGTTATTAAGGGCTATCAAAGAGTATTGACTATAGGCGTCTACATCCATGTACAACAGCTTTAATTACAAATTTTTTAGGTTTTGCGAAGAATTTTATTGTTAGCATTATTAACAACTTTGACTAATAAAGAGCTTGTATGCTACTAACATGCACACTACCAAACGTTTAATTATTAACTGATTATTAATTTGCGCACCCTAATTTAGCATTATTTTTATGTAGTATAATTTTTTTATTTTATATTAACTAAACGTTAACTCCTTTAATTGCATTTAACTTAACTTACTGATAAGTAATAATAGTAATTTATGATTCTTGTGATTATTATTATTATCATAACTTTATAGCTATTGTTTCTACAGATCTTCCTCCACTTCCAACTGCTCACACCAACCTGAATCAGGAGACATCAACAAATAAGGATCGCATTTTGCCTCATCCCAGACCATCAATCGCTACTACAACCACTGACAACTTCTGTGCTACAAAAATTGGTGGGCTCTATGCCAAACCTGATGCTCCAGGTTCTTTTTACAACTGTGCCAATGGCATCACGTGGATCCAAAACTGCCCAGCTAATTTAGTCTTTCGAGAAAGTTGTAAGTGCTGTGACTGGCCCTAGAGACTCTGGACTATTTGTTCAGAGTTTGGGGTTTCAGCTTGTTTTTATTACCATATGGGTCACTATAATGTTATGTCACATTTGGACAGTTTTGATCATTTTAAACACAAATGCATGTCCTTCATCTGAATTTTATTTTTTTGAGTTTTGGCTTTCAGAGTCTAATCCTTATGTGAACCAATCCAGGTTTTGCAACGTATGAAATAAAATATGATTATAATTACATTATTCATCTGAGGATGCTAACTGTGAAGCAAGACCCACTGTTTCTGTGTAGATAAGATTGAAAAGTTGCCATCTGAATTTCACATTTACACATTAACTGAACATGAACTCTGACCAGTTGTCATTGCCACAGTAATCTCAGTCTTGGTAGACCATTGCATGCTAAACTTAACACTGTTCGATGTATGTGTATTCAGTTGAAAATATGCATCACATTTACACAACTATGGAGGACGAACAAATAACTGCAACAATAAAAGCAGCACTGCTAACTGTTCAGTCTTTTCCTTCCATCATGCAAAACTGTCCATGGTCCAAGAGATCACTGCCCTCAGGAGGCTACAATATTAGGTTCTTCTTATATATTAATGAGAGAAGACAGATGAAGTGCCACCTGCAATTTTCAAACCTCGCATCATTGGGCAACTACTGCCTCTGTATTATTGGCCAATAGGAAGCACACCTTTTAGATCACAGCACAGAACTTTTAGGGGCCTTTAATTATATTTATTTTTATTTTGTGTCAACTCATTTTAAGCTTTTCAGATACAAAACAAATTATTTTGACATTTGTTCTATAGGTGGTTTCAGATATAGCTCATTACCTCACCTGTCCAAGTGGTTTCTTCATCCCAGTTCAGTTTCCCAAATCAATTTTCAGAGCACTTTTGTATGGACTCTGGCAGGGATTTGAATGGACAGGTGTTCCCTCACTTCAAGTATCTGTATTGTTTTCTGGTGTAGGATAAATCAAAACTCTGTTTAAAGCATTTACCATATTCAGGGTGGTAAAGTTGTAAAGATATGTTATCTAATCATCTTGTAGTGTCACCTTTTATGGTGTGTTGTGCAATCAAGTCTTTATTAGATGACTAATTTCTTTTTGCAAACCTTCTTGTGCTTTGAGGTTTTGCGTATGACTACCGTTAATGTTCCTCAAGATACTAATATTCAAACATTCCCACATGCAGGAATCACGCCAGTAGACCCCACAGACCAGCTTGACATCGAAACCTCAACCATAAAGGGATAGGGAAAAACCATAAGAATGAACCATAAAATTAAAATTCAAAAATGAAAAATTTAAGTGTTTTTTTAAACTGTATTTTGTATTTGCAGATTGAACATTCAGTTTTTTCAAATTAATATGAATTTGCATGAGTTTTAATTTGTATCATATTTGCAACATATTTTATTTACTGATTTGTTTATTTAATTTAAAAAAAGTAGAAATCCACTGTGAAATCTGAGTCAAAATCTTCAATCGCTTATGACCTTCATTTTAAGCATCTCAAGATTTCATGTTTTGGCTGCTGGGTTAATGCAGTTTAATTTTGAAGGTCATTATGTTCCATCTGTCAAAGGTAATATGCAAATTTGTGCAAAACCACTTGTGTGTCATTTGCTTCAATTAATAACTGCTTAACTTTCTATCCTCTTGTCTGCTTTGCTCTAAATTAAAGCCATTTTTATTGTAAGTAAAAATTTCCTACTTGGATAAGGCTTACACATTTTCATAAATGTTATTTATTCTTAAAAAGACATTTTTTTTTTAAATGAACCTGTGGTAAAATTGCTCATATGTACTGTATATAGTACACATTTAAAAGGGAATTTCATTTTGTGTTTCACTATAAAATATTATAGAAAATTCTGTTAGACCAAAGTCGCCAGGATTCAGACTCATCTGAGATTTTTAGTACATGCAAGTATGGAATAATTTTGAAAATCCTAGGTGACACAAGACTCGGGTTGACGACAACATCCCATCTAAAATTGTGCACAGACTCAATCACATTTACAAATCTGGAATCATTTTAATGAGTCAGCCAGTAAAACACAGCATTCTTTGAACATGAAGTCCAGTGTTTGATTCAAGTTAAGCATCCCTGTAGGTAGTGCTGCCATTTGTACCATTCATTATGAGCAGTCCAAATCAAAAAGCCATGAAATGTATCTTTATGACTGCACTACTATCACTGTCCCACAAAGAAAAATATTTAATAATTGGTTAATTGTATCATATTATACCACCATAAAGTTCAGAAAAAAAATAGTGCATCAGTCTGCATATAGCACCAAAACTTAATCTTGAATGCAAAATTCTAGATAGCGCATTCACAGTGATTTTACTGCAGAAAGGTCAGTGCTCTATCTAGTCACATATCACTGAAAAGAGTCAGTAGTCCACATAAAAGATAAAAGTACATCCCACTTTGAAATTAGCAAAATTGTAGTGTCTGATTCTATAATGCAAAAGTTATTTAGTGCAGTATCCGTGCATTTTGTATGCTATTCATGTGTTCATCTTATCACCAATGTGTCAATTGCTTAGAGTTCATGGACCGAGCTGTGGGGCTCAGGGAGCTTCCTAATGTCACAGTTCTGGATCAAATTGAAGTAAAAAACGATCATCTCCTCGTAGTTCTTAGTGGAAATCCTTTCATTGATGCCATGGAATCTGAGAAACAAAGAAAAAAAAAAGATTCATGGTACCTGGAACAACAAAGTATTTTACATATTCCCCTCTTCTATTCATGCTGCATGATCTGTATTTCTTGAGAAATAATCACTGCACGTGGAATTCTTCTTACTGTATTTGTTCAATTTTAAATTGAGGTCTGCAGCCATTTTTGGCAAAATATATTTTGTCAGTATTAAAAGCTGCTGAATTCTCACCTCTCAGGGTCACCTGGCTTAAACCAAGCTGGGGAAAACCGATAAATATTTTTAGTCAGGTCAACGAAGTGTCGACTGTCTGTGTTTCCAATACAGATACCTGCACATTTAAATATGATAACTATTATATATATAATGTTCTACGAGCTTGCCACTGTTTTTATTGCATTCTTGTGATGATTCTCATATCCTAAAAATCTTTATACGTACTAAGTGTTTCTAAAGAAACTTATATTAGTTTCTGTTATAAAATGTATTTATACCAGGATAAGAAACCTTTTTAATGAAACACCCACCATTCGCCAAATGTAGCATTCTTGTTGTTGTTTATTTGTTTTGCATCAAATTTGGTAAAGTTTAAACTGTGTTCATATATAAAAGGCAGACGTGTCAGAGAATGATTTGTGGAATCAAGCTCAAGTTGAGCTTTTGGCAGTCAGCATTTTGATTTTATTAAATGAGACATCACAAGAAAGAATAAAATTAGGACACTGTATCCTCATACAACCTGTTTTAAGAGGGTGCAAATTGACTCATTACTGAGATATAAAATCAAGTTAACAGTACTGTGGTTTTTTCAGGCCTATAAAAATTCAACCTGTTTGTATAAACAGAAGAGTCATTCCCTACTGAACAAAAACAACCCAGGTTTAAGACAACTTCTGCCACCTCGGACCACAAAGAATTACTAGAAAAGACTCATCATTGTTTACACCATTTCTGAAGTGAAGGTTTCTAATGCAACATTTTCCTAGGATTTGTGAAGTTAAATGAATAAAAAATTGGGAGAAAATGAAAAGACTAGGATGACATTGCATGACATGAAGAACGAGGACTTGTGAAATATAGCATAAAGTCTTTCTCACATGGCTTAATTAAGATGTACTAGCAAAAGGGAACGTGAGACGAGCTGATTGGTGGAGTCGCGGAGTCGTTAAACTGCCACACACTGGCAGACAGACGGCTGTATCCCAATTCAGGGTCTGCAGCCTTAAAGTACGCAGCCTTAACGGTCCACAAGGGCCGCGTACTCAAAGACTGCTAAGGCTGGAAGTGCGAGACTTGTGAAATGGGACGGTCTATCCTCCGTCGCGCTGCCCAGGTTGCCTAGCAAGCATGATACTAACAGCTAGAAACGTTTCATACAGCATTATTTGACAGAAACGAAGGAGAAAACCTTTTGTTCATGTGTTTGTTTGTTTCTACATGAGCTTTGATTTGATAAGTATCTGAGACTGAGACCACGGGACTGTGAAATTATGATTATTGGGCTTCATTTCTGTACTGAACAGTCATTTTAAGATTAGCTAGTAAATAACAATTACCTACTGTTGTTCATGAGACTAAAGTCATCTTACTTTGGTAATGTAAATATAATATGGCCAATATTAAAGTTATTATTTCAATCATTATTAGTTATTACAGCAGTGAATGAACTCTGTTTCAAATACTGAGCTTCAGTAAAGATTCAAGCTGCATTTATTTATATTTCCTGTCACCTTAAATCTTCACTCAAAGACAGGTTCCTTTGACACTGTATATATAAATGTATTATATATAAGAGACAAATATTGTTCTTTTAATATGTTGGCATTACTACATTTCTCTCAGTGCTTACTTTAAATATCCATGAAATCATCACATTCTCTGTCAGATTAAGGTCAACTATTGAACGGCGTATATTTTAAAGTAAAGGCTTTAAAACCAAGTTAGTACAAATATCGCTAATGTCACATAACTTTGCCGACATGTGGCCAACAGCAATGTTTTAATGTTCTTTGTTATTAAACATTTGCACATAAATAAGTGACATAATATTCAGTACTTACTTTTAAGAGTTTACTCTTCGGCGCCCCTCTTCCTGCGTTTTTGGAGGGCAAAATTATCCACACCAACCGCCACGCTATGCATTCTGGGATATGTTGGGCCACGACGCCTACTACACCGCCACATCCTTAAAATTCAGGAAATGAAGGACGCGCATTTGAGGGCCGCATTTGAGCAGCCTTTGTCGCGTCGCTGTGACGTGTCGGCCTTAAAGTGCGGCCTTTAAGGCTGCAGACCCTGAATTGGGATACAGCTGACCATTCTGATGAGACAGAGGGAAAAGAGGGGGTTTGGGGGATGGGCTGGGAAACGTGGAGATCAATGTAAGTTCTGTTTGTGACATGTAGAAAATAGTAGCACTGTATTTTATTGGGTCACTACAAACTGTTTTCAATGTTTTTAGTGAATTTATTATAGAGAAGGCCTGCAGGCCAGGGATGTGTTGCTAATCCTTCGTTCACCTGTGAGAAATCACAATTATTGGCCTTATTTTAGTAAATAAGCTTAATTTTAGGACAAGAAGCCATATAAACAACTTTTACCAGAGACACATGAGAACAAAATAGAAATATCCAACATTTATCATGTATAGATTTCATGAGTATGACCTTTGACCTGTTTCAGGTTGAAAACAATATATGTTAAGAGTATAATCATTATTTACTCAGAAATCATTAATTAATCAGTAAGTTTATGATCATAACTCATTTATATAACCCCCACCCCAATGAAACAGTATGTAACACTGAAGTGTGTAATGTTATCTCAAGTCGAACTATACGTCATGTAGGTTGGCACCATGTGACACTTCATTACATTTCTCATTTAATGTTTCATGTACTCTATTTTGGGAGTCCTGCATTTATCTAATAACACATAGGGTGATCTGAGCCCAAGTAATCAATATAGTAAGGTTTGTGTTTGGATACCATGTCTGGCACAGCATCAAAGGTTTCATAGTGCAAGACAGATGGTACCTGTGTGCCTAAAGTCTTTCAGGTCAGAGTGACCTGCTAATGGTGGTGAACAAAGGAACTGGAATTTACTGACTTTGCAGAGTTGACCACCTGCCAGAGATGAGATCAAGAAAATTTAGATCAAGGAATTTTAGAGAGGATGGGTGTAGTAGACCACTACCTATAAAAGTAGGGGCCCCAGAGGGTCCGGTGGGCTTGCCTTTGGTTGTATTCAAGTGTGTCTGTCTATCGCTTAACCCCAGCACGGGGCACTTTTTGTCCATTTTTCATCTATGCTCCAATTAGTATGCTCTTGACACGTCTGGTGAGAGAGAGAAAAACTGACAAACAAACCTAAACTGGGGAAAAGCTAAGGATAACAAATAACCTGTGGATGGAAACATGGGCAAGGGATGAGGAACCAGCAGACATGGGGAAACAGGCAGAAGAAACACAGCGACGCACAAGGAACGACACGCAGACAGACCAGCAAGGAGCAGAAGGAAGCACACACTAAATATACACACAAGGTAACGAGGAAATGCACAACAGGAGGGAGACACAGCTGAACCTAATTAGACATGACGAGGCAGGGAGGAAGCAAAACAGAATATGCTGACAAAGGACAAGGACTATCAAAATAAAACAGGAAGCTTGACAGAGGAAATTCAAAAAAACTAGAGGTGGGACACAGGGAAGACGTAGTGACAGAGGACACCAACTCTAGACATATAAGCTAAAACGCAGTGACTGGGGAGACATGGGCAACAGAGACTTAACACAGGCAAGGATAAATACCAAGGGAAGAAGAACTAAGATCACTAAGACTTAAGAAATAAAGATAACCAAACCCAGGAATACAATACTCAAACATATTAACACAGAACCTGAAACACAACCGTGGCAGCTTTCCCTCTTAAACCACAGCCTTCCCTTAGTGTCTTAAATAATCTTTTCCTGTGATTCCTGTCATGAAGCTGTGTCTCCATGTTTTTATGCGTGTTTTGGTTTAGAAAAACTTGAGTTTATTCTAATGTACTAATATAATTCTATTATTATGATATAGCAAGTTTCAGTTAGCTTTGCACAAAAATAGCGAGTAGAAATGTCATTGAAATATCTAATTTTACTCTCTTTACTATTTTGAGTACATTGCAGAGCCTGTACTTTTCACCTTTATGTAAGTAAACAAGTTGAATCAGTACTTCAGAGTTTACTGGAGCATTTGTTAATACTAGTATCTGTAATCTGCTGCTCAGATAAATAAAATGTTTTATTTCAAAAATAAAATTGACTTTCCTTTTTACCTGACCTGTATTCTCTTTTTCACTAAATATTTCTTATTACCTGTTGTAGTGTGTGCTAGAAATAAAGGCTGGGCGATGTGAGGAAAATCTATTATCACAATAATTTTTGGCTATATCATGTCTGATCTCCTTGTTCTCTTCTTCATCTCTAGGTTTGTGCTGCCTGGCCCGACTTTGTCCTCCTCTTTCTCACACGCTGCTGAATTTATCCTGGTGTGTCAGAGGTGGAAAGCCATAAAATGAACTATAAATAGAACTGAAACTTTTTGGTTGTTATTTAATTATTGAATTCTGTGGGGTGGAGGCGTAAAAGAGCTCATGTTATTTAATTAAGTGGTACTAGCAAACATAGGGAACATACAAACATCTGCAGCCATGCAGCTGCACTGCTTTTAAAGTTGAGTGAGGATGGGAAGAACAGACAAAGAAACCACATGCTCAAAAATAAACAATAAATTGACCTCCCAAAGGGATTAATAAAGTTCTATTCTATGCTCTACGTTAGAGACCTGTTTTAATTCGGATAAGTCCCTCTGAGAGTAAAGGCAATCTCCAGCAGGTCTGAGCTAAGGAAACAAAGTACACTAATGTAGTTATAACGTAATGAGACGTTATAGCTATATACGTAATTATACGTTATATTGAGCAGGCTACTGCCCACACTAAACTGTGACTATCACCAGGCAATCTGGGGTGTTTCCTAAATCACTAGCAGGTGCGAAACTTCGGACAGAGTGAACAGGATGTATGCAGGTAAACTCCAGATTGACACGAGCTGATCGGTGGAGTCGTGGGGAAAATATTGGCTTGTGATCTACGTTACAGAAAGACAGAGAGAGGTACAACACCAGATGGAAGGCTTTTTATTTACACACTAAACTAATCTGATATTCCATTTTCAGCAAATTCAAAGCAAATGAAACGAAACACAAAATGTATTTTTATTTCATTTTATTTTATTTCATTTTATTTATTTTTTGTTTTGTTTTTTGTTTTGATTGCTGTTTCTTAACTTAAAATGTCCTGTTGTAATTGGACATTTTAAGTTAAGAAACGGTGCCAAACCAAAAAAAACCCACTTCCCTCAAGGTGTATTATTGCAAGGTCAAGACCATGCAATAATACAGAAACTCCAACCCCTACGAGCAAGCACTTTGGCGACAGTGGAAGGAAAACCCCTTTTACAAGGGGAAACCTCCAGCAGAACCAGGCTCAGGAATGGGGTGGCCATCTGCTGCGGCCAGTTGGGAATGAGGGAAGGAAGGCAGGTGAAAAAGAGTGGTTATTTTTAACCACTCTGGTTTTAAAACTAAATTTCAATGAGATGGCACACTTTAAATAAATATTTTAAGCTATTTTAAGACACGCACGTGTCAGTTAAATTTTAGCGTGCAAATGAGAAAATCCTAGAGATGACATTTCGTCTCTTCAGCTTGGCATGTTTTTTGAAAGCATTGACAATTATGTCGTCAACCATTGGGTTGCTTAACTTCATGAACTGTCCTGGAGAATGCCACTTTTCATGGAGATCATTGTATACTGTCAAGCTGAGTTCTTCAATGTTCTCTAGGGAGATTTTATAATTTTTGGACAAAATTTTGTTCCAGATCTTTTGGCTAAGCCTCTGTACAATGAAGTCAGTTGTTCCTGAATGCCATGTCGTCGTCTCATTTAGTTCAGCCATACTGTGTATTACCAGATCTCTAGTGAATTTTTCCACAAGTTCCCAGTACTCGTCCCGGTTTTTAGATACACTGAGTACTCTTTTGGTAATCCCAGCAGGTGTTTGGTGAAGATTGGAACAGTAATGCTATCAAGCTGTTCCCTCAGACTAAAAATCAAATATTTTTCCTTGCATTTGTGTGTTTTGCAAAGATCCTTTAAAATGGCCTTGTGGATATTTTTTAGGCTTTTTGGAGATAGATCCAAATGTTTGCCATTAATTTCTGGCCAGATTTTCTTAAGCAGGCGATCACCAATGCAGTCAGGAGTGAGGCGCTCTGTGAAGAGCTTGTGTTTAGAGGCGACGTTGTCTATGGCCTCTGAAACCACTGTCTGAATAACTTTGTTGACACACAACTTTTCCTCGCTCAGAGAATCAGATAGTGGACTGATCTGAGAAGAAGTTAAAGACTCACTGTCACTGAGGAATCCCTGAAATCTGGGGTTGCCTCATCTTTCAGTCCTCGACTTTCTGTTTCATCTCTGTAGCTTGAGTTGTCTACACATATGCAGCCTACAACTGGTTGAGCCTCCAATCCTGGAGTTTCTCCCTGGTCTTCTACAGAGCTTTTGCCTAGAGAATCAGGTAGCGGACTGATACTAGAAAAAGTTAAAGACTCAGTGTCACTGTGCAGCTCAGGTACTTCTAGCTTCACAGGGTTTTCCAGGGGACAAGACTTTGTTTTGCCAAAGTCTTTTGTATCAGCTGTGAAGTTTTTCTTCATACAGCTCTTTTTTGGCTTTACTGTGGCTGGTGTTTCGAGTTGTGTGTTTGAATGACCCACAGATATGCAGTCTAGGGCTGGTTGAGCCTCCAGTCCTGGAGTTTCTACGTTTGCATTATCACTGTGGTCATCTACAGAGCTTTCATTCAGGATGCTGTCCTTTGCTCCTGTATCCTCTGTTTTCTCAGGGCAGTCTGCGCCCACGGACTGAAGACAGACCTCAGAGGCCTGCATGGAGGTTGGATCTCCATTCTCCATGCAGTCTAGGGCTGGTTGAGCCTCCAGTCCTGGAGTTTCTACGTTTGCATTATCACTGTGGTCACCTACAGAGCTTTCATTCAGGATGCTGTCCTTTGCTCCTGTATCCTCTGTTTTCTCAGGGCAGTCTGCGCCCACGGACTGAAGACAGACCTCAGAGGCCTGCATGGAGGTTGGATCTCCATTCTCTGTGGGTTCCCTAGTTGATCTCACTAACATTTTAGTAAACTTCAGCATGTCTGTTAACAAAGTGGAAAGCAGATAAAAGTCACAGTACTCTGGTTTGAACGGTACCAGAGATTGCCACTGTGGTACAATTGTACCAAAAAAGTGGTTGATGAGTAACTCCCAAGTTTCCACTGAGGTGTAAGTGAGTGGAGTAGTCATGTTGAAGTTTGTATCTGTACTTTTTAAACTGTGAATTGGAGAAGTGGGATTCATTTGATGTGTGGTTGGAGTTGTGCTAGACATGTGTGCTCTTTGTTAACTAAATGCGCTTAAATTACACTTGCCTTAACTGATGCATAAATGCTTTGTGAACTGAGCTTTACTGGAATGGTGGAGGGTTATTTATGGCCTCGCATGCCATAAGCCACGCCCACCTCGAAGAAGGCTTTGATAGATCAAAGCAGGCGGCCAGTGACGTTACACGCAGTTCTTGGTCCGAAGAAAACTCTGTTTAAAGTTAAAAAAAATAATTTTAAATTCTGTTTAAAGTAAGTATTAGCTCTCATATGGCTCATTTATCAATAACAAATAACCTTAAAACGTGTTTTTAGGTTAATAGCGACAATATATCCATAAGAACTCCAACGTGAGGAAATACAGACAGGCTTTGAATGCTGCCTGGTTTTCATTGTCGCTAATAAAGTCTCGTACAAACGTCAGCTAACGACAGGAGCGAGAACAACCTGGAAAGCCTTAACATAGATAAAATAAATATAACCTTGATAAGAACTAAAGTCTTTTGTTGTTATTTAGTTATTGTATTTTGTGGCGTGGTGGCGGGGAAAGAGCTCAGGTCTTTTAATTAAGATGTACTAGCAAAAGGGAACGTGAGACGAGCTGATTGGTGGAGTCGCGGAGTCGTTAAACTGCCACACACTGGCAGACAGACGGTTGTATCCCAATTCAGGGTCTGCAGCCTTAAAGTACGCAGCCTTAACGGTCCACAAGGGCCGCGTACTCAAAGACTGCTAAGGCTGGAAGTGCGAGACTTGTGAAATGGGACGGTCTATCCTCCGTCGCGCTGCCCAGGTTGCCTAGCAAGCATGATACTAACAGCTAGAAACGTTTCATACAGCATTATTTGACAGAAACGAAGGAGAAAACCTTTTGTTCATGTGTTTGTTTGTTTCTACATGAGCTTTGATTTGATAAGTATCTGAGACTGAGACCACGGGACTGTGAAATTATGATTATTGGGCTTCATTTCTGTACTGAACAGTCATTTTAAGATTAGCTAGTAAATAACAATTACCTACTGTTGTTCATGAGACTAAAGTCATCTTACTTTGGTAATGTAAATATAATATGGCCAATATTAAAGTTATTATTTCAGTCATTATTAGTTATTACAGCAGTGAATGAACTCTGTTTCAAATACTGAGCTTCAGTAAAGATTCAAGCTGCATTTATTTATATTTCCTGTCACCTTAAATCTTCACTCAAAGACAGGTTCCTTTGACACTGTATATATAAATGTATTATATATAAGAGACAAATATTGTTCTTTTAATATGTTGGCATTACTACATTTCTCTCAGTGCTTACTTTAAATATCCATGAAATCATCACATTCTCTGTCAGATTAAGGTCAACTATTGAACGGCGTATATTTTAAAGTAAAGGCTTTAAAACCAAGTTAGTACAAATATCGCTAATGTCACATAACTTTGCCGACATGTGGCCAACAGCAATGTTTTAATGTTCTTTGTTATTAAACATTTGCACATAAATAAGTGACATAATATTCAGTACTTACTTTTAAGAGTTTACTCTTCGGGCGCCCCTCTTCCGCCGTTTTTTTGGAGGGCAAAATTATCCACACCAACCGCCACGCTATGCATTCTGGGATATGTTGGGCCACGACGTCTACACCGCCACATCCTTAAAATTCAGGGAAATGAAGGACGCATTTGAGGGCCGCATTTCGAGCAGCCTTTGTCGCGTCGCTGTGACGTAATCGGCCTTAAAGTGCGGCCTTTAAGGCTGCAGACCCTGAATTGGGATACAGCTGACCATTCTGATGAGACAGAGGGAAAAGAGGGGGTTTGGGGGATGGGCTGGGAAACGTGGAGATCAATGTAAGTTCTGTTTGTGACATGTAGAAAATAGTAGCACTGTATTTTATTGGGTCACTACAAACTGTTTTCAATGTTTTTAGTGAATTTATTATAGAGAAGGCCTGCAGGCCAGGGATGTGTTGCTAATCCTTCGTTCACCTGTGAGAAATCACAATTATTGGCCTTATTTTAGTAAATAAGCTTAATTTTAGGACAAGAAGCCATATAAACAACTTTTACCAGAGACACATGAGAACAAAATAGAAATATCCAACATTTATCATGTATAGATTTCATGAGTATGACCTTTGACCTGTTTCAGGTTGAAAACAATATATGTTAAGAGTATAATCATTATTTACTCAGAAATCATTAATTAATCAGTAAGTTTATGATCATAACTCATTTATATAACCCCCCACCCCAATGAAACAGTATGTAACACTGAAGTGTGTAATGTTATCTCAAGTCGAACTATACGTCATGTAGGTTGGCACCATGTGACACTTCATTACATTTCTCATTTAATGTTTCATGTACTCTATTTTGGGAGTCCTGCATTTATCTAATAACACATAGGGTGATCTGAGCCCAAGTAATCAATATAGTAAGGTTTGTGTTTGGATACCATGTCTGGCACAGCATCAAAGGTTTCATAGTGCAAGACAGATGGTACCTGTGCCCTAAAGTCTTTCAGGTCAGAGTGACCTGCTAATGGTGGTGAACAAAGGAACTGGAATTTACTGACTTTGCAGAGTTGACCACCTGCCAGAGATGAGATCAAGAAAATTTAGATCAAGGAATTTTAGAGAGGATGGGTGTAGTAGACCACTACCTATAAAAGTAGGGGCCCCAGAGGGTCCGGTGGGCTTGCCTTTGGTTGTATTCAAGTGTGTCTGTCTATCATCGCTTAACCCCAGCACGGGGCACTTTTGTCCATTTTTCATCTATGCTCCAATTAGTATGCTCTTGACACGTCTGGTGAGAGAGAAAAAACTGACAAACAAACCTAAACTGGGGAAAAGCTAAGGATAACAAATAACCTGTGGATGGAAACATGGGCAAGGGATGAGGAACCAGCAGACATGGGGAAACAGGCAGAAGAAACACAGCGACGCACAAGGAACGACACGCAGACAGACCAGCAAGGAGCAGAAGGAAGCACACACTAAATATACACACAAGGTAACGAGGGAAATGCACAACAGGAGGGAGACACAGCTGAACCTAATTAGACATGACGAGGCAGGGAGGAAGCAAAACAGAATATGCTGACAAAGGACAAGGACTATCAAAATAAAACAGGAAGCTTGACAGAGGAAATTCAAAAAAACTAGAGGTGGGACACAGGGAAGACGTAGTGACAGAGGACACCAACTCTAGACATATAAGCTAAAACGCAGTGACTGGGGAGACATGGGCAACAGAGACTTAACACAGGCAAGGATAAATACCAAGGGAAGAAGAACTAAGATCACTAAGACTTAAGAAATAAAGATAACCAAACCCAGGAATACAATACTCAAACATATTAACACAGAACCTGAAACACAACCGTGGCAGCTTTCCCTCTTAAACCACAGCCTTCCCTTAGTGTCTTAAATAATCTTTTCCTGTGATTCCTGTCATGAAGCTGTGTCTCCATGTTTTTTGCGTGTTTTGGTTTAGAAAAAACTTGAGTTTATTCTAATGTACTAATATAATTCTATTATTATGATATAGCAAGTTTCAGTTAGCTTTGCACAAAAATAGCGAGTAGAAATGTCATTGAAATATCTAATTTTACTCTCTTTACTATTTTGAGTACATTGCAGAGCCTGTACTTTTCACCTTTATGTAAGTAAACAAGTTGAATCAGTACTTCAGAGTTTACTGGAGCATTTGTTAATACTAGTATCTGTAATCTGCTGCTCAGATAAATAAAATGTTTTATTTCAAAAAATAAAATTGACTTTCCTTTTTTACCTGACCTGTATTCTCTTTTTCACTAAATATTTCTTATTACCTGTTGTAGTGTGTGCTAGAAATAAAGGCTGGGCGATGTGAGGAAAATCTATTATCACAATAATTTTTTGGCTATATCATGTCTGATCTCCCTTGTTCTCTTCTTCATCTCTAGGTTTGTGCTGCCTGGCCCGACTTTGTCCTCCTCTTTCTCACACGCTGCTGAATTTATCCTGGTGTGTCAGAGGTGGAAAGCCATAAAAATGAACTATAAATAGAACTGAAACTTTTTTGGTTGTTATTTAATTATTGAATTCTGTGGGGTGGAGGCGTAAAAAGAGCTCATGTTATTTAATTAAGTGGTACTAGCAAACATAGGGAACATACAAACATCTGCAGCCATGCAGCTGCACTGCTTTTTAAAGTTGAGTGAGGATGGGAAGAACAGACAAAGAAACCACATGCTCAAAAATAAACAATAAATTGACCTCCCAAAGGGATTAATAAAGTTCTATTCTATGCTCTACGTTAGAGACCTGTTTTAATTCGGATAAGTCCTCTGAGAGTAAAGGCAATCTCCAGCAGGTCTGAGCTAAGGAAACAAAGTACACTAATGTAGTTATAACGTAATGAGACGTTATAGCTATATACGTAATTATACGTTATATTGAGCAGGCTACTGCCCACACTAAACTGTGACTATCACCAGGCAATCTGGGGGTGTTTCCTAAATCACTAGCAGGTGCGAAACTTCGGACAGAGTGAACAGGATGTATGCAGGTAAACTCCAGATTGACACGAGCTGATCGGTGGAGTCGTGGGGAAAATATTGGCTTGTGATCTACGTTACAGAAAGACAGAGAGAGGTACAACACCAGATGGAAGGCTTTTTATTTACACACTAAACTAATCTGATATTCCATTTTCAGCAAATTCAAAGCAAATGAAACGAAACACAAAATGTATTTTTATTTCATTTTATTTTATTTCATTTTATTTATTTTTTGTTTTGTTTTTTTGTTTTGACGCTGTTTCTTAACTTAAAATGTCCTGTTGTAATTGGACATTTTAAGTTAAGAAACGGTGCCAAACCAAAAAAAACCCCACTTCCCTCAAGGTGTATTATTGCAAGGTCAAGACCATGCAATAATACACAGAAACTCCAACCCCTACGAGCAAGCACTTTGGCGACAGTGGAAGGAAAAACCCCTTTACAAGGGGAAACCTCCAGCAGAACCAGGCTCAGGAATGGGGTGGCCATCTGCTGCGGCCAGTTGGGAATGAGGGAAGGAAGGCAGGTGAAAAAGAGTGGTTATTTTTAACCACTCTGGTTTTAAAACTAAATTTCAATGAGATGGCACACTTTAAATAAATATTTTAAGCTATTTTAAGACACGCACGTGTCAGTTAAATTTTAGCGTGCAAATGAGAAAATCCTAGAGATGACATTTCGTCTCTTCAGCTTGGCATGTTTTTGAAAGCATTGACAATTATGTCGTCAACCATTGGGTTGCTTAACTTCATGAACTGTCCTGGAGAATGCCACTTTTCATGGAGATCATTGTATACTGTCAAGCTGAGTTCTTCAATGTTCTCTAGGGAGATTTTATAATTTTGGACAAAATTTTGTTCCAGATCTTTTGGCTAAGCCTCTGTACAATGAAGTCAGTTGTTCCTGAATGCCATGTCGTCGTCTCATTTAGTTCAGCCATACTGTGTATTACCAGATCTCTAGTGAATTTTTCCACAAGTTCCCAGTACTCGTCCCGGTTTTTAGATACACTGAGTACTCTTTTTGGTAATCCCAGCAGGTGTTTGGTGAAGATTGGAACAGTAATGCTATCAAGCTGTTCCCTCAGACTAAAAATCAAATATTTTTCCTTGCATTTGTGTGTTTTGCAAAGATCCTTTAAAATGGCCTTGTGGATATTTTTTAGGCTTTTTGGAGATAGATCCAAATGTTTGCCATTAATTTCTGGCCAGATTTTCTTAAGCAGGCGATCACCAATGCAGTCAGGAGTGAGGCGCTCTGTGAAGAGCTTGTGTTTAGAGGCGACGTTGTCTATGGCCTCTGAAACCACTGTCTGAATAACTTTGTTGACACACAACTTTTCCTCGCTCAGAGAATCAGATAGTGGACTGATCTGAGAAGAAGTTAAAGACTCACTGTCACTGAGGAATCCCTGAAATCTGGGGGTTGCCTCATCTTTCAGTCCTCGACTTTCTGTTTCATCTCTGTAGCTTGAGTTGTCTACACATATGCAGCCTACAACTGGTTGAGCCTCCAATCCTGGAGTTTCTCCTGGTCTTCTACAGAGCTTTTGCCTAGAGAATCAGGTAGCGGACTGATACTAGAAAAGTTAAAGACTCAGTGTCACTGTGCAGCTCAGGTACTTCTAGCTTCACAGGGTTTTCCAGGGACAAGACTTTGTTTTGCCAAAGTCTTTTGTATCAGCTGTGAAGTTTTCTTCATACAGCTCTTTTTGGCTTTACTGTGGCTGGTGTTTCGAGTTGTGTGTTTGAATGACCCACAGATATGCAGTCTAGGGCTGGTTGAGCCTCCAGTCCTGGAGTTTCTACGTTTGCATTATCACTGTGGTCATCTACAGAGCTTTCATTCAGGATGCTGTCCTTTGCTCCTGTATCCTCTGTTTTCTCAGGGCAGTCTGCGCCCACGGACTGAAGACAGACCTCAGAGGCCTGCATGGAGGTTGGATCTCCATTCTCCATGCAGTCTAGGGCTGGTTGAGCCTCCAGTCCTGGAGTTTCTACGTTTGCATTATCACTGTGGTCACCTACAGAGCTTTCATTCAGGATGCTGTCCTTTGCTCCTGTATCCTCTGTTTTCTCAGGGCAGTCTGCGCCCACGGACTGAAGACAGACCTCAGAGGCCTGCATGGAGGTTGGATCTCCATTCTCTGTGGGTTCCCTAGTTGATCTCACTAACATTTTAGTAAACTTCAGCATGTCTGTTAACAAAGTGGAAAGCAGATGAAAGTCACAGTACTCTGGTTTGAACGGTACCAGAGATTGCCACTGTGGTACAATTGTACCAAAAAAGTGGTTGATGAGTAACTCCCAAGTTTCCACTGAGGTGTAAGTGAGTGGAGTAGTCATGTTGAAGTTTGTATCTGTACTTTTTAAACTGTGAATTGGAGAAGTGGGATTCATTTGATGTGTGGTTGGAGTTGTGCTAGACATGTGTGCTCTTTGTTAACTAAATGCGCTTAAATTACACTTGCCTTAACTGATGCATAAATGCTTTGTGAACTGAGCTTTACTGGAATGGTGGAGGGTTATTTATGGCCTCGCATGCCATAAGCCACGCCCACCTCGAAGAAGGCTTTGATAGATCAAAGCAGGCAGCCAGTGACGTTACACGCAGTTCTTGGTCCGAAGAAAACTCTGTTTAAAGTTAAAAAAAATAATTTTAAATTCTGTTTAAAGTAAGTATTAGCTCTCATATGGCTCATTTATCAATAACAAATAACCTTAAAACGTGTTTTTAGGTTAATAGCGACAATATATCCATAAGAACTCCAAGGTGAGGAAATACAGACAGGCTTTGAATGCTGCCTGGTTTTCATTGTCGCTAATAAAGTCTCGTACAAACGTCAGCTAACGACAAGAGCGAGAACAACCTGGAAAGCCTTAACATAGATAAAATAAATATAACCTTGATAAGAACTAAAGTCTTTTGTTGTTATTTAGTTATTGTATTTTGTGGCGTGGTGGCGGGGAAAGAGCTCAGGTCTTTTAATTATAAATCTACCTGTTTTTCTACATATCCATCACAGAAACCCCCAGCTGAAGACTCTGTTGGCTGTTGGTGGCTGGAACTTTGGCACTGCACAGTGAGTCTACATGACAACAGCATCACAAAGCTGTAGAATTACATTATTTCACATAACAACAACAAATTCATCATCACCTCAATATATCTATAAACTTTCCATCTCAATAGGTTTACCATCATGGCTTCAACTCCTGCCAGTCGCCAAACATTCATCCAGTCTTGCATCAGATTCTTGAGGCTGCATGGCTTTGATGGACTTGACCTGGACTGGGAGTATCCTGGAGCACGGGGAAGCCCACCAGAGGACAAGAAGAGATACACAGTGCTCTTACAGGTTAGTCTGGAAATCAACGTATACTTACATTACACTATGCACATTATATTTTAGTATGTTATTGTTATTTTTATATGTATTTTACATATAAAATATGCTTTCTCACTGAAATGAATGCACAATATCATCCTTGTCTACTGTATTCTTGCGTCTAGGAATTGCTTGCTGCCTTTGAAAAAGAAGCTACTGAGACCAAACAACCACGGCTCTTGCTCACAGCTGCAGTGGCCGGTGGGAAGGGGAACATTGACAACGGCTATGAGATTGCCGATGTGTCAAAGTGAGTTTATTTGATAGGAAGTCACTAAAGTTCCAGTCCTAAAGATTTCATCCCACTTTTCATTTTGCAGCACTGGAGGTTACTTCAATAAATGCAAGTATTAATTCATACTAAAACACTGCAGGTCCCACAGGGACAGCAAATATTCGAGGAGAAGAGCTACCTGCCGTTTTATTTACTATACACACATTGCTTAATGTGAAAGGCTTAGATAGCTAACCACAATAATAACATGGAGAAAATGATGTAGAGAGGTAGTTACATAATGTGAATACACTGAATGATTTTTGTTGAATGATACATGCTGATAAAGAAGTATTAATGTTACAGTTTGATTACTTTAAATATGTTCATGTTCTTAACTTATTTTACTTATTATTATCATTGATATTATTTTGTTACATTGTATTTCATGGTGATGTTTTACAGGTTTCTAGACTTTATAAACGTCATGACCTATGACTACCACGGAGCCTGGGACCCATTCACTGGTCACAACAGCCCTCTGTACCGCAGCTCTGTAGATCAGGGTGATAACATATATTACAATGTGGTGAGTGAAACTTTCAACAACATTCATATATATTTCACTACAAAATATTATTAGAATAATAATAGCATTATATAATATACTATTTTTTTCTCTCTCAAAGGACTTTGCTATGAGATATTGGAGGGACCAGGGAGCTCCTGCGGAAAAGCTCTTAGTCGGTTTCCCCACATATGGACGCACATTCACCACATCAACAGCTGCTAATGGTCTTGGAGCTACAGCCACAGGACCAGCGAGCGCTGGGCCTTACACCCGTGAAGCTGGGTTTTGGTCTTACTACGAGGTCGGCTAACACAAAGCAGCATATGTTCAGTTTTATTACACCACCAAGTTTTCCATTAATACTAATGACTAATTAATGGAGCAAACTAAGATCACAGACTGTGTGAAGGTGTTGAAGTATTATTTTCTTCTCTACAGATTTGCACCTTTATCCAAACAGGCAGCATAAAGTGGATTGATGAGCAAAAGGTGCCCTATGCCATTAAGGGCAATGAGTGGGTTGGCTTTGATAACAGGCAGAGCTATGAAATCAAGGTAACCATACAGATTTTTGTTTAAGGTGATAATAAAAAACAAATCAGAATGTTCGTATTAACTGGCAGCCATATCTTACTGCTCTTTAAAGTAAGGCAAGGCAAGGCAAGTTTATTTATATAGCACAATTCAACAACAAGGTGATTCAAAGTGCTTTACAGAGACATTAAAAACAAAAACAAATAAAAAGCATGATTTAAATTTGATTAAAACAAGCAAACAAACAAACAAACAAACAAAACAGTATATAAAATCAAATATCAAAACAGTAGATAAAATCAGAACAGTAGATAAAATCAGTAGTTAAAAAGTAGGTTTTGAAATTTAAACTTAAGTGTGGATTTGGTGCTTTATTCAAATGCAGCTGAGAATAGGTGAGTCTTCAACCTGGATTTAAATAAACTGAGTGTTTCAGCTGATCTGAGGCTTTCTGGGAGTTTGTTCCAGATATATCAATCAATCAAAATCAATCAAAATTTATTTATATAGCACATTTAAAAACAACAGTTTTAATCAAAGTGCTTCACAAATTATGAAAATAAATAAATAAAATAAGACAAATACAACGCAAGACAAGACAAACATAGAAACCAACCAAATGATAATCAAACTATCTTACATCAAAGCCAGAGTAAAAAGATGGGTCTTTAAACAAGATTTAAAAGACTGAACAGTCTCAGAAGAGCGAATGGCAATAGGGAGGTTGTTCCACAGTCTAGGAGCTACAATAGCAAAGGCACGGTCGCCTCTGGTTTTCAACCTAGACTTAGGTTGCATTAAAAGCATCTGGTTAGAAGAGCTTAGTGCTTTTATAGGATTATACAAATGAAGAAGTTCTGTTAAATAGCTAGGGGCAGTGTTATTTAAGATTTTATAAGTGAATAAAAGAATTTTAAAATCAATGTGAAATTTCACAGGAAGCCAGTGTAACTTGGCTAAAACTGGAGTCATATGATCATGCATTCTGGCACCTGATAAAAGGCGTGCAGCAGCGTTCTGTACTAATTGCAACCGGTGAAGAGAGGAGTGAGGGAGGCCTAAATAGAGGGAGTTACAATAGTCCAGTCTAGAGGTAATGAATGCATGAATAAGCTTTTCAAGGTCCTTGGGGGACAGAAAAGGCTTAGCTTTAGAAATTTGATGTAGCTGATAGAAGCTTGAATTAACCACAGTTATATGGAGCATAAAAGCTGAATGCAGCTTCTCCGTGTCTGGTTCTGACTCTGGGGACTGATAACAGACCGGATCCAGATGACCTGAGGGATCTGGAAGGTTCATACTGGGTCAGGAGGTCACTGATGTATTTCAGTCCTAAACCATTCAGAGCTTTATAGACCAGCATCAGAACTTTAAAGTCTATCCTCTGACGGACAGGCAGCCAGTGTAAAGACCTCAGAGCTGGACTGATGTGGTCCACTTTTTTGGTCTTAGTGAGGACTCTAGCAGCAGAGTTCTGAATGAGCTGTAGTTGTCTGACTGATTTTTTAGATAGACCTGTAAAAATGCTGTTACAGTAATCAAGCCTACTAAAGATGAATGCATGGACTAGTTTTTCCAGGTCCTGTTGAGACATCAGATCTTTTATCCTTGAAATATTCTTGAGGTGATAGTAAGCGGATTTTGTTATTGTCTTAATGTGTTTTTCTAAGTTTAGGTCTGCATCCATCACTACACCCAAATTTCTCGCCTGGTTTGTGGTTTTTAGGTGTATAGATTGAAGTTCTCTGGTGACCTGTAATCATTTTTCGTTTGCACCAAAGACTATTACCTCAGTTTTATTTTTGTTTAGCTGGAGAAAATTGTGGCACAACCAGTCATTAATTTCCTCAATGCATTTACCAAGAGCCTGTGCAGGGCCTCGGTCTCCTGGTGACATTGTGATATATATTTGTGTGTCATCTGCGTAGCTATGATAGTTTATTTTGTTGTTCTTTATAATCTGTGCCAGTGGGAGCATGTAAATGTTAAACAGAAGGGGTCCCAAGATGGAACCTTGGGAACTCCACATGTGATACTTGTCTGCTCAGATGTGAAGTTACCTATTGATACAAAGTATTTCCTGTTTTCTAAGTATGTTTTGAACCAGTTTAGTACAGTTCCTGAAAGACCTGCCCAGTTCTCCAGTCGTTTGAGTAATATGTTGTGGTCAACTGTATCAAATGCTGCACTGAGATCCAGTAAAACTAAGACTGACATTGTTCCACTGTCTGTGTTCAGACATATGTCATTAAACACTTTGGTCAGAGCGGTTTCAGTGCTGTGGTTCTGTCTAAAACCTGACTGGAAGGCATCATAGCAGTTATTCTGTTTTAAGAAGTAATTGAGCTGTTGAGAAACTGCTTTTTCAATAATCTTACTTAAAAATGGGAGATTTGAGATTGGCCTGTAGTTGTTCATTTGTGTCTTGTCAAGATTGTCCTTTTTCAGTATAGGTTTAATTACAGCAGTTTTTAGTGATTCTGGAAACACACCTGATATTAAAGAAAAGTTGACGATCTGTAACAGGTCTGACTCCAAAGTCTTTGTGACCTTTTGAAAAAACTTGTTGGCAGGACATCTAAACAGCAAGAGGAGGAGTTCAGTTGACCTAAGATGTCCTCCAGGTCTTTGCTGTTAATAGGGTGAAACTGTTTGATGGTGTTTAAACAGTTTTTCAGTGGACACAGTACATTTCCTGGATCTGCTGTTGATGTATTAATTGCTTGTCTAATCTTTTGGATTTTTTCTGTGAAGAATTTGGCAAAGTCATTGCAGGCCATGGTCGAATGAAGTTCAGCTGCCACTGACACAGGAGGGTTTGTTAGCCTGTCAACTGTAGAAAATAAGACCCGAGCGTTATGACTGTTTTTGGTGATGATGTCAGAGAAGTAGGACCTCCTTGCACTCCTCAGTTGTAAGTTATAATTGTAAAGTTTCTCTTTATAGATGTCATAATGAACCTGGAGGTTTGTTTTTCTCCATCTGCGCTCAGCTTTCCTACACTCTCTTTTTTCATTTTTCACCAGTGTGGAGTTTCTCCATGGAGACTTTTTCCTTCCAGAGATAACCTTCACCTTAATGGGAGCAATAGTGTCCATAACATTTAACATTTTAGCATTGAAGCTATTGACGAGCTCATTGACTGAACCTCTGGACAGGTCAGGTGTTAATGGGAAGACCTGGTTAAAGATCTCACTACTGTGTTCAGTTATACACCGTTTTGTGATCACTGCTGTTGATATATTTGTGTGGGCTGAGATTTTACTTTCAAAGAAAACACAGTAATGATCAGACAGGCCCACATCAGACACAGTAACGTTTGAAATGCTCAGGCCCTTGGAGATCAGTAGGTCAAGAGTGTGTCCTCTATTATGTGTGGCCTCTGTTACATGCTGAGTCAGCCCAAAGTTGCCCAGAGTGTTACTCAGGTCTTTAGTCCCTTTGTCCTGAGGGTTGTCCACATGGATGTTAAAATCCCCAACAATAATTACACAGTCGAAATCAACACAGATCACAGACAGCAGTTCACTGAGGTCATTAAAAAAGTCTGTGCAGTATTTGGGAGGCCTGTAAACATTAAGAAACATAACTTTGGATCAGGCCTTCAGCTGTAAAGCCACATATTCAAAAGACTGAAAACTTCCAGGAGATAGCTGCTTACATTGAAATGATTCATTAAATAAGACAGCAACCCTCCTCCTCTCCTGCTCACCCTGGCCTCACTGATAAAACTGTAGTTAGGAGGGTCGACTCGATGAGAACAGCTCCACTGTTACTTTGGTCCAACCAAGTTTCAGTTAAAAACATAAAATCAAGGCTGTGCTCGGTGATTAAATCATTAATTAAAAATGTTTTCCCAGCTAAAGATCTAACGTTTAATAAAGCCAACTTAAGTGTTTTAGAGGTATTATTTGCCCCCTCGTGTTTGGGAGCAGTCTGTGGCACACAAGGTATGTTTACTATATTTAAAGATCTTTTAGAGTGTAGCTTTCTTTGTTTTGACCAGGCCACATGTCTCCTTCTGTCACCTAAAAGTACAGAAATTTTAAAACCTTCTAATAAACAGGGTCCCAGCTTCTCCTGGGAAAAGTCACCACTGCCATAATCCTCGCAGCCCGGACCCTCCACACATCACACATCAGACTGCGGAGACAGGGCACGAAGGTGGTAAGGAGGAACTAAGGGGGGCGAGGCTGGGCAATGTAACTTCGATTGCTCTGTTGAGGGCGGGGCCCGATGGCGAACCTTTGGCTGCTCTGGTGGGGGGTTTATGGGGGACAAAAAGGGATTGGGCCAGGGGGTAGATCTGAGCCCAGCATTGACCCGCTCCATCATCTCCTCAGTGAATTTCAGGTGTGGGGAGGAGGGAGAAAGGGAGGGGGAGGAGGGTGATGGCCTGTCAGGGGTTTGGGGGACTGGGGAAGGTCGGTAGTAGTAGTACAAACATCAGGTACATCTGATGATTATTAATCTGTGTAGTTATAAACCATGCACATATAGTTTTTAATAACTTGTTTTGGGCAGAAGATGGCACTCTTATCACCTCACAACTATTTTTTTTATTTTTTGTATAAAATGTGATTTATTCTAGATACTTTCATTTTATACATGTTTCAAAAAATGTTGTTACCTGCATCGCAGATATGATAAAATTCCAGTTACATGTTGGGTTTTCCAGCATATGTTTAAACTTTATCATTCACTGTTTCGGTCCACAACTGGTCATGTTTAAAAGAGTCTTTTAAGCTTTTTGAAAGAATTAATGAATTCCCTGCTCTGTGTTTCATATTTATATTTGGATACATTTGGTTACTTTTGTACTTTTATCAGTGTGTCCATGGACATGCATACATCCAGCCATGTCCAAATAATCTTGTTTACAGTGATGCATGCAAATGCTGTACCTAAGTGAGACTGAATAAAAGTTGTCTTGACCTAGCAAAAATGTTTTTTATTCTTGTTTTTATGAGAACCACACTGCCTGGACAGTCACTAAAGCCATAACTTCTAAAAACTGTATTAACCATTAAGGAATGTGCCCAGTACTCTGCAATACACATTATAATGCAGCTACTATAGCCTGAATTACATATAGGCCCATTTTAAAACTAGGATGGGTTTGCCAAGATTTGCAGCAAGCTGCACAATTTTTCTTTAAAGGTTAGAATCAGAACAATACTGAATTTTTGGTCTCTAGATTGAAAATTGCACACCCAGTTAATGTATTTGAAACGGGAGCAGGTTTGGTTAATTCTTACATGAAGGCAACTGAAACATTGTACAACAAATACAAATCTGCTCATGTTTCTGTTTTTCTTAGTTGGTCTGGCATTTTCTTTTCCTCAAAACCTGCTGTGGCTGTCCCCGTGCCAGCATTGTAACAGCTGGCTCAAACACCGAACACAATAAAGGATTCAATACCACAGTGAAAGGTTAAACTATTATTTGAATAGATGAATTAATAAAAGAAAAGAGTGGCTGCTGCAGCACAGTATAAAGAGAGAGTGAGTCAGAGCTTTACAAACAAACAGCTGACATAAATTGAGCCAACAAGCAAGCACATGCACTTTCCAGCCATCTGACCAAGCTGAAAATTAGGTTTTGTTTTGAGGAAAATTATGTGTCAGTTAGTATAATACTTGCTGCGATTCCACATCATTGGTACTCAAACTTGTTCAATGCCACAGCTCAATATAATATTTAACAATTGCTAAAATTAAAAATGGATTTGGGGGCTTTTTTGCAAGGTTGAATTTTAGTAAAATAAAGGTTGGTGCAATAGCATCAGTAAACTTTGGACTGTTGTCCCCATAAAAATCATACTTGATTGTCTGGCATTCATGTAATATCTTCCCCTAGTGTTTTCCCCAGACTGTTGATAGATTAGTGGAGTTTTTACACTTGGATTAATCAATTTAATGCCAAACTATTACATAAGAAAGGGTTTTTACAGTGTAGTGTGTGTAAATGGTAAATTGCCTGTATTTGTATAGCGCTTTACTAGTCCCTAAGGACCCCAAAGCGCTTTACACATCCAGTCATCCACCCATTCACACACACATTCACACACTGGTGATGGCAAGCTACATTGTAGCCACAGCCACCCTGGGGCGCACTGACAGAGGCGAGGCTGCCGGACACTGGCGCCACAGGGCCCTCTGACCACCACCAGTATGTCAGTATGACATGGCAATGGTACTTTCATTTATATAGCACATTTCATGACATGCAACTCATGTGTTTAACATAGCAAACAGCACAAAAAAAATAAATGAAAAAGCAAAACTCAAACTTTTCTTAATCACATTGAGAAAAGCAAAAATGAGAGAGGTCATTTTCATTCCCGACTAGATTCTCATCATCTGGACATTCACTGACCCTATACCTCTTCCTCCGTGTACCATTGTGGTGCTGCAGGAGAATGAAAACCCTCTTAGGATATCTAATAAAGCATAGGCAAATTATAGAAATTACATTTTGTGGGTCTTCTGCAATGTTCAGTTCCTGCATTACTGTCATTTCGTATCATTACTGTCATTTCAGTCTGTCACTGTGAAGCTGACAACATGATGAGATCATAATATATTCATTATAATATTCAAAATTTGTGCATATAATGTGATTTTACTGTAATGAAATTAAAATGCTAAGTTTCTTTTGTAGGTGTATAACTGCTAAACTGCTGCTTGGTATTGGGCTGCTAGGCAACATGATGACATCATATCATCTGATAAAGGTAAGATCCTACAGGGGCCTAAGATGTACCCGTGTGACGGTTTTGGTTCCTCAGCTCCTGACAGTGTAGGAGTAGTTCACAGACAAGCAGACAGGCAGGGGTCGTGTGTAAAATAGTAAGACAGCTGTTTTTGTATTTCCGCCTAATTTTAACTTTCAGGTCCAGGTGTTTGCAAGCTACACAATGAGCAATCTTAGGTTTTCTGCAAATGTTGTAGAGGCTTTCAAAACAATATGTGTTTTGTGTGTGTGTGTGTGTGTGTGAGTTCATGAATCAGTTACTATTTGACTTATGAAGCAATACCAGAATGTCCTTAACTTTAGCACATTTCGTTTACTTTGAGTTAATGATTATCATAGATTCTGCATATTTTTTTTCTTTACTGCTCTGTTTTATTACATTACCAGTCTGACCTCAGCTATCATGCGCATCCTAATTGTGATCTCAGGTAAGGGAAATTGAAATACAAATTTTGCAGATGCAAATTTGATATTTAACTATTTGTATGTAACAAAAAAAAATGCAACTGTTAAGGTCTCTGTCTCGCCTTTGGCAGTCTGGGTGAGTTCATAAATCGTACTTACCCTTTTATATTGGACAGTCATATAATGTTTTAAAGAGATTAAAAACTGTTCTTTCATATTTAGTCTCATCCTCCAGACTTGTGTGTTACTTCACAAACTGGTCCCAATACAGACCTGGCAATGGGAGGTTTATGCCTTCAAATATTGATCCAAACCTTTGTACGCACCTAATCTATGCCTTTTCTGGTATTAATGAGGCAAATGAATTGGTGACTACAGAATGGAATGATGAGGAACTCTATAGATCGTTTAATGGACTCAAACAAAGGTCAGTCCATTCTCTCTTCATATCACTTACAAAATGTTGAGAAAAAATAATCTTTGCTGCTGTGTCTTTATATTCCCACAGGAATCCAAATCTTAAAACCCTGCTGGCAGTTGGAGGTTGGAACTTCGGAACACAAAAGTGGGACACTAAGCATAAAACAATTACCAATCATAAATTTTCTCTTTATGCAGATCTTTTTAATTGTGCCTTTCTTTTGTCAATCGGTTTCACAGGTTCACTACTATGGTGTCAACACAAGCCAACAGAAATACATTTATACAATCTTCTATCAAACTACTGAGAAAATTTGGTTTTGATGGACTAGACATAGACTGGCAATACCCTGCAGCAAGAGGAAGCCCTCTGGAGGACAAGCAGAGATTCACAGTGTTATGCAAGGTGAGATTTGGAGTTACTGATGTTTGGCATGAACCATAAAGTTACCTTTCTTCTCTGTGGTTTATAGGAGCTACTACAGTCCTTTGAGGCAGAGGGAACATCAACAGGACGGCCCAGGTTAATGATTTCTGCTGCCGTGTCTGCTGGTAAAGGAACCATTGATGCCGGTTATGAAGTCTCAGAGATATCAAAGTAAGCTTATTAGTAATATCACATCGTATGCCCTGCAAAACCTGTTTTGCTGACCTTGACCTCTCATGCACTTTATCAGGTATGTCGATTTTATTAATGTGATGACATATGACTTTCATGGTACCTGGGAGCGTGTCACAGGACATAACAGCCCTTTATACAAAGGATCCCAAGATATTGGGGACCATGTTTACTTAAATACTGTGAGTAGATGGGTTCATTTTTCTCCCTGAAAAGAGGGATTATGTAATCCATTCCGTTTGTTTGTTTGTCTGTTTGTTAGCGGTCTAGTTTCCAAGATATAATTTCAGATTTTATGTAATGATAGATACCAACAAGCTGATCTAAGGTGATTTAATTTTCATGAAAATCAAGTCAATGTGAAAATCAGTAAAAACTTTACATACACAATTTTTTTTATGGGTCATCTTCAGACTTCACAACAATATACTAGGTCTTGGGGGGCATGCGTACCTAGGTTGGCCAAACATTTGATCTTTATGAAATAAATTCAAGAAACCATATTGAATTATATATCATTTAAAAGGGTATGGAGAGAGCAGCACAAGACACTACACCATCACTTTGACACTATATTATTTCTCAAAATTACACAATGACTGAAAATAGGTTAAAAATGTTAAATATGTTAAAATCTCAAGTTTTAAAGCATGTAAAAGACAAAGATTTCAGCTAATTCTGCTCCAATCATATGAATAAAGATGAAAAATACAAACCTTTTAGTATGTATTAGGAAAAAGCTTTCATTTTGATTAGATCGTCTCCAAATTTTGAAGCAATATATTAGTCAAAGGGGGATATAAGCACTTTCTTTTTTGAGCTCTTTAAAACATTTTTTGATACAACATTATATGACTTCACAATGACACAAAAATATTAATATAGTGCAGAAATGACTATGAAAACAATGCAGATATCATTATTGGCGAGAACAATACCAGTTATCAGTGCAACATAAAACATCAGAGTTTTAGTATAGCCCTTGCCCTTCAAGGACAGTTGTTTCAGACTGCAATTGCTCTCATCCACTCTCCGCTTTTCCACACAGTTCTCAACCAACTGACGATGGATTGACATTGATTGTCACCATTTTTACACCCTTCTCTATCTCTAACACTTGAGAATTTAAATCACGAATTATTTATAAAGTCAGTGAGTCACTGAACCTAATAATTCTAATATTAATGACAATATAACTTACATATATTTACATTTTAGGATTTTGCTATGAGGTACTGGGCGGAAAAGGGAACACCTGTACAAAAGTTAAATATGGGCTTTGCTACATACGGACGCACGTTTCGTCTTTCTACTCAATCCAGTCAAGTTGGAGCCCCTGCCAGCAGCCCTGCTGCTGCTGGCACATTTACAAGGGAGTCCGGCGTCTGGTCTTATTATGAGGTAAACAGAAATCCCCACTCTCATATTAATATTTTCATTTTAAGTCAGTTCCTATGTCTTAGTAGCAAATCAGTGTTAATATATCAAGTTGCCACACAGAGTACGTTTTTTTATCTGTTTTCAGATTTGCACCTTTCTTCAAGGGGCCAGTGCCCACTTGATTGAGGATCAGAAAGTCCCATATGCCACCAAACAAAACGAGTGGGTTGGATATGACAATAAAGAAAGTTTTATGACTAAGGTAGACATGTGCTTCTGCATGTTGCTCAGTTTTTTTTTGCCAGACAACATTGGTACTAAAACCACATATCACATTAAAATGCGTATACTGTTATTAAATTGTTCCTATTGTTACTGCTTCAGGTCCGTTACCTAAAAAACAACACTTTTGGAGGAGCCTTTGTCTGGGCTCTGGATCTAGACGACTTTAATGGACAGTTCTGTGGACAGGGACGATACCCCCTCATCAGTTCTCTTCGCTCTCTTTTGTTTCCAGGTAATAAAATTCATACATTAGCATTCTCTGTTCGTTTTGAGCTAGCCAGTTACTTATGAGTATGCATATTTTCTAATTTAACTATTTGCATGTAACAAAAAAAAAGCAACTGTTAAGGTCTCTGTCTCGCCTTTGGCAGTCTGGGTGACTTCATAAATTGTACTTACCCTTTTATATTGGACAGTCATATAATGTTTTAAAGAGATTTAAAAAATGTTCTTTCATATTCAGTCTCATCCTCCAGACTTGTGTGTTACTTCACAAACTGGTCCCAATACAGACCTGGTAATGGGAGGTTTATTCCTTCAAATATTGATCCAAACCTTTGTACGCACCTAATCTATGCCTTTTCTGGTATCAACGAGGCAAATGAATTGGTGACCATAGAATGGAATGATGAGGAACTCTATAGATCGTTTAATGGACTCAAACAAAGGTCAGTCCATTCTCTCTTCATATCACTTACAAAATGTTGAGAAAAAATAATCTTTGCTGCTGTGTCTTTATATTCCCACAGGAATCCAAATCTTAAAACCCTGCTGGCAGTTGGAGGTTGGAATTTTGGAACACAAAAGTGGGACACTAAGCATAAAACAATTACCAATCATAAATTTTCTCTTTGTGCAGATCTTTTTAATTGTGCCTTTCTTTTGTCAATCGGTTTCACAGGTTCACTACTATGGTGTCAACACAAGCCAACAGAAATACATTTATACAATCTTCTATCAAACTACTGAGAAAATCTGATTTTGATGGACTAGACTTAGACTGGGAATACCCTGCAGCAAGAGGAAGCCCTCTGGAGGACAAGCAGAGATTCACAGTGTTATGCAAGGTGAGATTTGGAGTTACTGATGTTTGGCATGAACCATGAAGTTACCTTTCTTTTCTGTGGTTTATAGGAGCTACTACAGGCCTTTGAGGCAGAGGGAACATCAACAGGACGGCCCAGGTTAATGATTTCTGCTGCCGTGTCTGCTGTTAAAGGAACCATTGATGCCGGTTATGAAGTCTCAGAGATATCAAAGTAAGCTTATTAGTAATATCACATCGTATGCCCTGCAAAACCTGTTTTGCTGACCTTGACCTCTCATGCACTTTATCAGGTATGTCGATTTTATTAATGTGATGACATATGACTTTCATGGTACCTGGGAGCGTGTCACAGGACATAACAGCCCCTTATACAAAGGATCCCAAGATATTGGGGACCATGTTTACTTAAATACTGTGAGTAGATGGGTTCATTTTTCTCCCCTGAAAAAGAGGGATTATGTAATCCATTCCGTTTGTTTGTTTGTCTGTTTGTTAGCGGTCTAGTGTTTCCAAGATATAATTTCAGATTTTATGTAATGATAGATACCAACAAGCTGATCTAAGGTGATTTAATTTTCATGAAAATCAAGTCAATGTGAAAATCAGTAAAAACTTTACATACACAATTTTTTTTATGGGTCATCTTCAGACTTCACAACAATATACTAGGTCTTGGGGGGCATGCGCACTTAGGTTGGCCAAACATTTGATCTTTATGAAATAAATTCAAGAAACCATATTGAATTATATATCATTTAAAAGGGTATGGAGAGAGCAGCACAAGACACTACACCATCACTTTGACACTATATTATTTCTCAAAATTACACAATGACTGAAAATAGGTTAAAAATGTTAAATATGTTAAAATCTCAAGTTTTAAAGCATGTAAAAGACAAAGATTTCAGCTAATTCTGCTCCAGTCATATGAATTAAGATGAAAAATACAAACCTTTTAGTATGTATTAGGAAAAAGCTTTCATTTTGATTAGATCGTCTCCAAATTTTGAAGCAATATATTAGTCAAAGGGGGACATAAGCACTTTCTTTTTTTGAGCTCTTTAAAACATTTTTTGATACAACATTATATGACTTCACAATGACACAAAAATATTAATATAGTGCAGAAATGACTATGAAAACAATGCAGATATCATTATTGGCGAGAACAATACCAGTTATCAGTGCAACATAAAACATCAGAGTTTTAGTATAGCCCTTGCCCTTCAAGGACAGTTGTTTCAGACTGCAATTGCTCTCATCCACTCTCCGCTTTTCCACACAGTTCTCAACCAACTGACGATGGATTGACATTGATTGTCACCATTTTTACACCCTTCTCTATCTCTAACACTTGAGAATTTAAATCACGAATTATTTATAAAGTCAGTGAGTCACTGAACCTAATAATATTAATGACAATATAACTTACATATATTTACATTTTAGGATTTTGCTATGAGGTACTGGGCGGAAAAGGGAACACCTGTACAAAAGTTAAATATGGGCTTTGCTACATACGGACGCACGTTTCGTCTTTCTACTCAATCCAGTCAAGTTGGAGCCCCTGTCAGCAGCCCTGCTGCTGCTGGCACATTTACAAGGGAGTCCGGCGTCTGGTCTTATTATGAGGTAAACAGCACTCTCATATTAATATTTTCATTTTAAGTCAGTTCCTATGTCTTAGTAGCAAATCAGTGTTAATATATCAAGTTGCCACACAGAGTACGTTTTTTTATCCGTTTTCAGATTTGCACCTTTCTTCAAGGGGCCAGTGCCCACTTGATTGAGGATCAGAAGGTCCCATATGCCACCAAACAAAACGAGTGGGTTGGATATGACAATATAGAAAGTTTTATGACTAAGGTAGACATGTGCTTCTGCATGTTGCTCAGTTTTTCTTTGCCAGATAACATTGGTACTAAAACCACATATCACATTAAAATGCGTATACTGTTATTAAATTGTTCCTATTGTTACTGCTTCAGGTCCGTTACCTAAAAAACAACACTTTTGGAGGAGCCTTTGTCTGGGCTCTGGATCTAGACGACTTTAATGGACAGTTCTGTGGACAGGGACGATACCCCCTCATCAGTTCTCTTCGCTCTCTTTTGTTTCCAGGTAATAAAATTCATACATTAGCATTTTATGTTCGTTTTGAGCTAGCCAGTTACTTATTAGTATGCATATTTTCCAATTAGTCAATATAAAGGCTGTTAATGCCTTATTTGGGATAACTATACTCTATCATAGTTTCCTAATGACTGTTAAATGAAATACGTAAGAAGGCTACAGCACAATCCTAAGTGACAATCCTAACATTATTTGCTCTTTCTCAATAAAAGACTGGTCATACTGTCATAAAAGCACTCAAGGATGATCCTTTTTTTTTATAAATAAAACACAAAACAAGTGTTCAATGTATCCAAATGAATACTGGTTAAATCTTTGAACTTGGGATGTAAATTCTCACTCACAGCAAACGCTCTAAAGCTACTATTACACTGACACTTATTAACCCAGACAGGATCTGTATAAGAACATCGAGGGAACAGTTTACCCTGCCCGGGATAGGGTTACCGGGGCCTCGCCCTGGAGCCAGTCCCGGGGAGGGTGCCCGAAGGCGAGCGTCTGGTGGCCGGGCCTTAGTCCATGGGGCCCGGCCGGGCACAGCCCGAAGAGGAGACATGGGCCCATCCTCCCGCAGGCCCACCACCAGCAGGAGGTGCCATAGGGGTCGGGTGCATTGTGTGCCGGGCGGCGGCCAGGAGCGGAGGCCCTGGCGGACTGATCCCCGGCTGCCAAGACTGGCAATAGGGACATGGAATGTCACCTCTCTGGTAGGGAAGGAGCCCGAGTTAGTGCGTGAGGTTGAGAAGTACCGGCTAGATATAGTCGGGCTCACCTCTACGCATGGCTCGGGCTCTGGAACCAGTCTCCTGGAGAGGGGCTGGACTCTGTCTCAGTCTGGAGCTGCCCCTGGTGAGAGGCAGCGGGCTGGGGTGGGTATTCTAATATCCCCTCGGCTTGCTGCCGGTACGTTGGGGTTTTTCCCGGTGGATGAGAGGGTTTGTTCCCTGCGCCTCAGGGTCGGGGAATGGGTCCTGACTGTCATCTGTGCTTATGCGCCGAGTGGCAGTTCAGAGTACCCAGCCTTCTTAGAGTCCCTGGGGGGGGGGTGCTGGAAGGTGCCCTACCTGGAGACTCTGTTGTCCTGCTGGGAGACTTCAATGCTCACGTGGGTAACGACAGCGAGACCTGGAGGGGCGTGATCGGGAGGAACGGCCTCCCTGATCTGAACCTGAGTGGTGTTTTGTTATTGGACTTCTGTGCAAATCACAGTTTGGCCATAACGAACACCTTGTTCGAACATAAGAGTGTCCATAAGTGCACGTGGCACCAGGATGCTCTAGGCCGCAGATCGATGATCGATTTTGTAATCGTATCACCAGACCTGCGACCATATGTTCTGGACACTCGGGTAAAGAGAGGGGCTGAGCTGTCAACTGATCACCACCTGGTGGTGAGTTGGATCAGGTGGCGGGGGAGGACACTGGACAGACCCGATGCACCTAAACGTGTAGTGAGGGTGTGCTGGGAACGTCTAGCAGAGGCCCCAGTCCGCGAGATCTTCAACGCACACCTCCGGCAGAGCTTCAACAGCATTCCGAGGGAGACTGGGGACATTGAGTCCGAATGGACCATGTTCAGCGTCTCCATCGCCCGGCTGCTGCATTGAGCTGCGGTCGCAAGGTGGTTGGTGCCTGCCGTGGTGGTAATCCCCCAACCAAATGGTGGACACCAGAGGTGAAGGGAGCCACCAGGCTGAAGAAAGAGTCCTATCGGGCTTGGTTAGCCTGTGGGACTCCGGAGGCAGCCGACAGGTATCGACAGGCCAAGCGGAATGCGGCTCGGGCAGTGGCTGAAGCAAAAACTCGGGTGTGGGAGGAGTTCGGAGAAGCCATGGAAAAAGACTTTCGGACTGCCTCGAAGAGATTCTGGCAAACCGTCAGGCGTCTCAGGAGGGGAAAGCGGTGCTCTACCTGCACTGTGTATAGAGCTGGCGGAGCGCTGCTAAAGTCGACTGAGAAAATTGTCAGGCGGTGGAAGGAATACTTCGAGGACCTCCTTAATCCCACTGACACGTCTTCCGAGGAGGAAGCAGAGTCTGGGGATGAGGGGAATGACCCACCAATTTCCAGAGGCGAGGTCACTGAGGCAGTTAAACAACTGCTTGGTGGCAGAGCCCCTGGTGTTGATGAGGTCCGCCCCGAGTTCCTGAAGGCTCTGGACGTTGTGGGGCTGTCTTGGTTGACACGCCTCTGCAATGTTGCGTGGAGATCAGGGGCAGTACCCTGGACTGGCAGACCGGGGTGGTGGTCCCCATCTTTAAGAAGGAGACCGGAGGGTGTGTTCCAACTACAGGGGATCACACTCCTCAGCCTCCCTGGGAAAGTCTATGCCAGGGTGCTGGAAAGGAGAGTTCGTCCGCTAGTCGAACCTCGGATACAGGAGGAACAATGCGGTTTTCGTCCTGGTCGCGGAACACTGGACCAGCTCTTTAGCCTCTCAAGGATACTTGAGGGTGCATGGGAGTTTGCCCAACCAGTCTACATGTGTTTTGTGGACTTGAAGAAGGCATTCGACTGTGTCCCTTGGGGTGTCCTGTGGGAGGTGTTGCGGGAGTATGGGGTGTCTGGCCCATTGCTACGGGCCATTCGATCCCTATACAACCGTTGCAAGAGCTTGGTTCGCATTGCCGGCAATAAGTCGGACTCGTTTCCAGTGGGTGATGGGCTCCGCCAGGGCTGCCTTTTGTCACCGGTTCTGTTCATAATTTTATGGACAGGATTTCTAGGCGCAGCCAAGTGGCGGAGGGCTTTCACTTGGTGGCCTCAGAATCTCATCTCTGCTTTTTATGGATGATGTGGTTCTGTTGGCTTCATTGGTGAAGGCCTCCAGCTCGCACTGGAACGGTTCGCAGCCGAGTGTGAAGCAGCGGGAATGAGGATCAGCACCTCAAATCTCAGGCCATGGTTCTCAGCCGGAAAAGGGTGGAGTGCCCACTCCGGGTCGGGATGAGTTCCTGCCCCAAGTGGAGGAGTTCAAGTATCTCGGGGTCTTGTTCGCGAGTGATGGGAGAAGGGAGCCGGAGATCGACAGACGGATTGGTGCTGCGGCTGCAGTGATGCGGACGCTGCACCGGTCCGTCGTGGTGAAGAGGGAGCTAAGTGTAAGCGAAGCTCTCAATTTACCAGTCGATCTACGTCCCTACCTCACCTATGGCCACGAGCTGTGGGTAGTGACCGAAAGAACGAGATCATGGATACAAGCGGCAGAAATGAGCTTCCTCCGAAGGGTGGCTGGCCTCCCCTTAGAGATAGGGTGAGAAGTTCAGCCATCCGGGAGGGGCTCAGAGTAGAGCCGCTGCTCCTCCACATCGAAAGGAGCCAGTTGAGGTGGTTCAGGCATCTGACAAGGATGCCTCCTGGGCGCCTCCTGGGTGAGGTGTTCGGGCATGTCCCACGGGGAGGAGGCCCAGGGGCAGACCCAGGACACGCTGGAGAGATTACATCTCGGCTGGCCTGGGTCTGCCCTGGGCCTCCGGTGTTCCCCGGATAAGCTGGAGGAGGTGGCTGGGGAGAGGGAGGTCTGGGCTTCCCTGCTTAGGCTACTGCCCCCGCGACCCGGCCTCGGATAAAGCGGATGAAGATGGATGGATGGATGGATGGATCTGTATAATATGAAACAGAGAGACACTGTTGAATATCTTTCTGGCCTTTTACAAACTGAAAGCTGGTCAGCTGAAAGAAACAGAAAGTTTATGGAGGAGATCTGTTCTGAGCATTTAGAAAAAAAAATAAGGAAAAAAACGTGTAAAAATATTTTAATACCATTTTAAAATATCTAAAGTTGTCCATTAAAAAAATTATTAGAATAAAATGTGTGTATAAATCTAAATTTGATTAAGGTTTATTGGAACACCTGAGAAAAGGACATATTAATTGCAACAGGGAAGTGTAAAGAGGAAAAACTTGTATGGAGCCTTTGTGTGCCAAGTGCCAAATTTCTAATGACTTACAGCTCACTTTAGAACAAGGAGCAAATGAAAACACATTCTAAGAGACCATCATTTAATAGGAGGTTATCTGAACATTATTAACATTTGCAGTTCATAAGAAACAACTGCAGTTATTAAGGGCTATCAAAGAGTATTGACTATAGGCCTCTACATCCATGTACAACAGCTTTAATTACAAATTTTTTAGGTTTTGCGAAGAATTTTATTGTTAGCATTATTAACAACTTTGACTAATAAAGAGCTTGTATGCTACTAACATGCACACTACCAAACGTTTAATTATTAACTGATTATTAATTTGCGCACCCTAATTTAGCATTATTTTTATGTAGTATAATTTTTTATTTTATATTAACTAAACGTTAACTCCTTTAATTGCATTTAATTTAACTTACTGATAAGTAATAATAGTAATTTATGATTCTTGTGATTATTATTATTATCATAACTTTATAGCTATTGTTTCTACAGATCTTCCTCCACTTCCAACTGCTCACACCAACCTGAATCAGGAGACATCAACAAATAAGGATCGCATTTTGCCTCATCCCAGACCATCAATCGCTACTACAACCACTGACAACTTCTGTGCTACAAAAATTGGTGGGCTCTATGCCAAACCTGATGCTCCAGGTTCTTTTTACAACTGTGCCAATGGCATCACGTGGATCCAAAACTGCCCAGCTAATTTAGTCTTTCGAGAAAGTTGTAAGTGCTGTGACTGGCCCTAGAGACTCTGGACTATTTGTTCAGAGTTTGGGGTTTCAGCTTGTTTTTATTACCATATGGGTCACTATAATGTTATGTCACATTTGGACAGTTTAACTTTGAAGGTCATTATGTTCCATCTGTCGAAGGTAATATGCAAATTTGTGCAAAACCACTTGTGTGTCATTTGCTTCAATTAATAACTACTTAACTTTCTATCCTCTTGTCTGCTTTGCTCTAAATTAAAGCCATTTTTATTGTAAGTAAAAATTTCCTACTTGGATAAGGCTGACACATTTTCAGAAATGTTATTTATTCTTAAAAAGACATTTTTTTAAAAATGAACCTGTGGTAAAATTGCTCATATGTACTGTATATAGTACACATTTAAAAGGGAATTTCATTTTGTGCTTCATTATAAAATTTTATAGAAAATTCTGTTAGACCAAACTGGCCAGGATTCAGACTCATCTGAGATTTTTAGTACATGCAAGTATGGAATAATTTTGAAAATCCTAGGTGACACAAGACTCGGGTTGACGACAACATCCCATCTAAAATTGTGCACAGACTCAATCACATTTACAAATCTGGAATCATTTTAATGAGTCAGCCAGTAAAACACAGCATTCTTTGAACATGAAGTCCAGTGTTTGATTCAAGTTAAGCATCCCTGTAGGTAGTGCTGCCATTTGTACCATTCATTATGAGCAGTCCAAATCAAAAAGCCATGAAATGTATCTTTATGACTGCACTACTATCACTGTCCCACAAAGAAAAATATATAATAATTGGTTAATTGTATCATATTATACCACCACAAAGTTCAGGAAAAAAATAGTACATCAGTCTGCATATAGTACCAAAACTTAATCTTGAATGCAAAATTCTAGATAGCGCATTCACTGTGATTTTACTGCAGAAAGGTCAGTGCTCTATCTAGTCACATATCACTGAAAAGAGTCAGTAGTCCACATAAAAGATAAAAGTACATCCCACTTTGAAATTAGCAAAATTGTAGTGTCTAATTCTATAATGCAAAAGTTATTTAGTGCAGTATCCGTGCATTTTGTATGCTATTCATGTGTTTATCTTATCACCAATGTTGTCAATTGCTTAGAGTTCATGGACCGAGCTGTGGGGCTCAGGGAGCTTCCTAATGTCACAGTTCTGGATCAAACTGAAGTAAAAAACGATCATCTCCTCGTAGTTCTTAGTGGAAATCCTTTCATTGATGCCATGGAATCTGAGAAACAAAGAAAAAAAAAAGATTCATGGTACCTGGAACAACAAAGTATTTTACATATTCCCCTCTTCTATTCATGCTGCATGATCTGTATTCCTAGAGTTGAGAAATAATCACTGCACGTGGAATTCTTCTTACTGTATTTGTTCAATTTTAAATTGAGATCTGGAGCCATTTTTGGCAAAATATATTTTGTCAGTATTAAAAACTGCTGAATTCTCACCTCTCAAGGTCACCTGGCTTAAACCAAGCCGGGGAAAACCGATAAATATTTTTGGTCAGGTCAACGAAGTGTCGACTGTCTGTGTTTCCAATACAGATAGCTGCACATTTAAATATTGTATTAAATCACTTATAATGTCCTGAAAGATGCTTTAAAATGCTTCCATACAAATCTGTATGAACTCTACCTGGAGCAACTGTAACTGTTGGAAACAGGTCCAACACCGTTTTCTTAATAATTTGGAAGCCAAAGGCCTTCTCATCAGCACCGCTGATGGGTAGAGGGTCAAATCCATCAACAAGTTCTACCTTCACTCGCTGATCACCAACTGTATCTTTGATGATGTCCAGTACCTAGAAAAGATAGTGCACATCTCATATTCATGTCAAAGTGTACATAGTAAGACATGAATTCTCATGTCTTACTATGTACGACATAAAGGAGAATAAAACTTCAAACTCTACCTCTTCTACCGATTGCGCTGAGTGAATTCGTAGATTTACATAAGCTTCAGCAAGGGAAGGAATAACATTTATCTATACAAGGAGGGAAATATTGAATTTTTACAAAGAAAAGTAACAGGCTTATAATCTTACTTCTTGTGAATTACATTCAACTTAAAATAACTACCGCACCTTTACTCCTGCATTAAAAAAGGTGACTGCTGTGGTAGTCCTTACAAATGCATTAGATACTGGTTTTCTTTCAAGTATCCTGAAACACAAAAACTGGTCTATTTCACTGGAACCAATCACAAGAAAACATGACATTTGAATTTATATTTAAATGATATGTAGTAGTTATTACCTGCTAAGGAGCGGAGAGAAGAGCCACAAATTCGACATTATGAACTTTAGTGGGAAACTGAACTGAAGGCAAAGAATTAGTAGTTAGTAAGAAATTAGTAGTAAAGAATAAGTACATAAGTACACTAGTAAAGAAGTATTTAGATTACCCTACCTTGTGGGCCAGATGCTCAAAAGTGTCACCTTCAGGGCCATAACCAAATAACCTCGGCATTGGGTTGTCCTCTAGTCTGAAGAAGCAGGATGACAGTTAAATCTTTTATACTAGCTTTCTAAACACGGTGTAGAAAAATTGTGGTAAGCAGTGAAACATATGAACAGAGAAGCTAAACAGAACTCATTATAGTTTAAAAACAATGTTCCTCTCACCTTTTGACTGCTGTGGCTAAGATCCCAATGCTAGTTTCCCTGGGAGGCATCGAGGAGTGACCAGGGGCCACAGACACACTAAGCTTTACAGTGGCCTGGCCTTTTTCACTTAACCCAATTCTGCAAATCATAAATTGTACACATACACATAAGATGTGATCAACACAAGTGCACAACACAACACATGTTCAGGCAGGTTCTTACAGAGCAGCAGGTCCTTCAAGACCAGGAATGATTCCATCAAATATAGTCAGGCCCTCATCCATGACAAACAACAGCTGGACACCACGTTGCTTCAGAACACGCACTATGTTCATCGCTCCATTGAGACCATTGATCTTCAAAAAGAAATTTTGAAGAGCACAGCCATTGAAATGTGATATTTCCCAACCCCTTTTAAGTTTGTAATGTCATAGTGAAACTGTTAACATACTTCTTCATCATGACCAAGACCGATGTAAAATCCCTCATGTGAGCATAGCCCTTTAACAGCAAGTACTCCAGCGCCTGAAGTATTCCCTAGAAGAAATAAATCAGCTGTTTAGCCAAATATACCTCAAGTCTGTTTAAAAGTAAGCTCACACAAAAGTAATATGTTTTCACACCATTAGAGAGTTTTTGTCATCTATTGTTCCTCTGCCGTAGATGAAGCCATCGATCTCCTTTGCAGAAAATGGCGGTGCTTCCCAACCATCTGACTCTGAAGCAGGTACTACATCAATGTGGGCCAGCAGCATGTATGGCACCAGTTCAGGCTGTGATCCTTTCACGCAAAACAAGTGGCTGTAGTTTGCCACCAATTCATGATGAACCAAGCTAGAAGAGAAAACTGTAGGGAAGGCTGGCAAAAACAAAAAAATAAAAAATAAAAAAACAAGCTGAAAGAGCAATTCTTATCTTAAATTCATCCTAGCTTTCATGACTTATTTATGATAACTTTTTCATGATTGGGACTTATTGATTATCGTAAAAATTCAACTACAAAAAGCAACTACTGGTTCCAGCTTTGAGCAAGTGGTGATCTATGGTAAATAAAATCACTATCGCACATTTTAGAAACTGTCGCAAGCAGTCACCTGCTAAAATCGAACTATAGAAAGGTTCATTTCACAAGTTAGATAAAACAACTGATAGAGGAGGCTATGAAAATTGCAGCAAATGCTTTACAAATGCAATCACTGGTCACTTTATTAGGTACACCTGTTTAACTAGTCATTAAAACAAATATCTAATCAACTAATCACATGCAACCGAGTCAGTGCATTCAGGTATCAAGACATGGTCAAGGTGGCCTGCTAAAGTTCAAAGTGAGCATTAAAATGGGGGAAATAAATGTGACTTTGAACCCAGAACTGCTATTGGTGTCGGATGGGCTGGTCTGAGTATTTCAGAAACTTGTGATTTACTAGTATTTTCCCACACAACCATCTCCAGTATTGACAGACAATTTATTTTTTTTAAAAAAGACAAAATGGCAGTTTTCCAATTGAACAAGTGAAGATCAAGCAGCAATATCTTCAATTCTTATACGTAAGGACTTTTATTTGAAAATATTAGTTTTTCACCTGTCTTTGGGCAGAGTCAGCTTCTTTTCCTTACAAAAGTCAAAAATCGACCATCCAAATCATTAAATTCAGGTCTTCCAATCAATTCCATGGCCACAGGTTTTATGCACCTGTGGCCATGGAATCAATCAAGCACCTAGACATGCAGATTTCTTCCACAAACATCTGTGAAAGAATGAGTTGATCTCAGAACCTCAGTGAATTCCAGTGCAAGTCCAGGCGTGAAATTTCCTTGCTACTAAATAATCCACAGTCATGTGAACAGCAGATGCTGAGGCACAGAGGTCGCCAATTTTCTGCAGATACAATCTCTATAGACCAAACTTCAAGTGGCCATCAGATTAGCTCAAGAACAGTGTGCAGAGAGCTTCATGGAATGGATTGGAAAGGATATAAAGCATACCACCATTAGACTCTAGTAGTGGAGACCTGTTCTCTTGAGTGACAAATCACACTTCTCTGTCTGGCAATCCAATGGGGGAATCTGGGTTTGGCAGTTGCCAGGAGAATGGTACTTGTCTGACTGACACAAACCAAGAGTAAAGTTTGGTGGAGGGGGGATTATAGTGTGGTGTGGTTTCAGGAGTTGGGTTCAGTCCCTTAGTTCAAGTGAAAGGAACACTTGTGCTCCCAACAGCGAGATGGCCCTATAACATGACTGCACACCAGTGCGCAAAGCAAGACCCATAAAGTCATGGATGAGCAAGTCCGAGGTGGAAGACCTTGACTGGTGTGCAGTCAGACGTTGACATCAACCAAACAGAACACCTTTGGGTTGGCCTTGACTGGACTGAAAAATCAATAAAGTATCAGCCCTACCATTTTTGGTCCAGGTGGCCTACCATAATCAGTGGGGGCGGGGATACACGTCCTGCCGATTGTGAGATACTATACTGAGATAATCAGCTGGCCAAAGGAGGAAATAGAAGCTACTGACATCAAGACAAGGAAGTTCCTTGCCATGGAGGGTTTCACCCAAAGTTCAGCAACCTGAGACCACGTGGTGTGGTCTCAGGTGGAAGGAAGGATGCCGCGGACAAATGAGTGTCAGAACAACTATCCAGGATGAAACAACAACAATCCATGAGTACATCAGGAAGAGTCCAATCTTTTGTTGGGAACCTCTTGCTGCACTTTTCTTGGCTTGTTCTAGCAACAGCCGCCTCTTGTGACCGCAAGGACTTTATATTAGTTGCTGCTAGTACTACTGTTGATGGTGCATTTGTTAACATCTCGGCTAATTTGACACATTTGCATCTGTTTTTAAGTTCTTTTTCTTTTTCTCACTTAGCTTTTCAGTCCCACCTATTTATTTACTTTTGTTTGTCCATCTGTATCAACGCTTCTTCCACATTTAATTATGTTCTACAAGGTGGAAGATTGTTGAGGGACTGGTTGGACTAAGATATTTGTTTGGGCATGACCTCCACAGTAACCTGAAACCCGTGACCTCCACAGTAGGTAGAAACACGTCCAATATATTGCAATACGGGACACAACTCAAAAACAAAGGACGTTTCTCAATTCTAAAGTACGTGAGTCCGGACTTTTTAAGCAAACACGGGAGTCCGAACTTCCCGAAACTGCAAGTACGCAGCAATTACAATTGGAACAGCAGCGTACTTGATGACATCACCATTCCGGAGTTTTTACTGTCATCCCCTCTTAATTTAACTGTGATTAATATTTACAATGAAAATTACACATGATGTTGTAGATATTTTTTTCCTTTTTTTTAAAAAAAAAAAAAGATCATTTTTTTTAAAAAAAAAGTATCTTAAGCACTCTGGCAAAATTCGCTTTTATGTATGATCTGTTCCATAATGTCTAATAAGCTTCTTATTACATGCATGAAAACCAGTGTTGGGTAAGTTACTTTAAATTAGTAACTTAGTTACATTACTAGTTACTTCTCTAAAAAAAGTAACTCAGTTACTTCAAGTTACTCGTTACTTTCAAAGTAACTAGTTACTAGGAAAGTAACTTTGGTTTTACTCAGAATTCTCTTGTTAATGTGTTGCTTCCGTAACTGGATACCCAGCAAGATTGCCAGTCTTCTAGCTTGCTTACTTGCCACAAGTGCACTGTGCCACCTACCAATAGAAAGGAAAAATAATGTGCACATTTCCACGAGAGAAATCCCACGCCTGGACCGTCGTTGACCGCCGCCATGATTCTAGCCTGCTTTTACATCCAACACAAAAACTGCAGTCGTGGTGCTTTTGATTGTACTCAGAACTTGGAAATTCTGCCTTCTGAATAGGAAGATGTAGGTAACACCAGACTTCAGATGAGCTGCATACAGAGCTGGACTGGGACAAAAAAATCGTCCTGGGCATTTTGACTAGAGACTGGCCTGCCATTATAGGAAAAATCATAAAGCCTTTGAATGAAAACAAACACTGTTGTGACAGTGATGTACACTGTTCTGATGGTATATATGTATCAATCTATCAATTGTTTGTTGTAAGACTCAGATAATTATTTTTTTAAAAGCGAGACATTTTAAATGAGAATAATAAAGAAAAGTATTTCCTTGTCCCCCCCTTTCCCTGTTAATGCCCTACCTGGCCCCCTGGCAACACTTTGCTAGACCCGCCCCTGCACAGTTACCAGCTGTCAGCTACATAGAAAAGGATGCTGGTGTTATTTGTCTCTCAGAAACAGTTGATAACTTCCCTTCAACTCATCCATGCCACCTAACAGGTAAACCTGTTTCTACATCACCTGTTCAGCTCTGATGATTCAGTAAGGACATCTCCTGGTTTCATCTGCATGTTTCCCTCTCACCAGATATACAAACCGATATCATGACCAGCAGCTTTACAGCTGTGGCTCCAGCAAACATCAGCTGATACTAGAAATTAATATTAAATAAATTCTAACAACAGCTGATCAAGCTTAAACGTGCTGCTGTTGTTTAACGCGACATCCGCTGGTTTCCTCTTTCTGGCGCAAAGTGGGCGATAAATAAACAAGAGAGAAAAGCCGATCAGCTGATCATTGATCAGTTTCGTGATTGAAGTAGAAACGGGAGAGAATGAGTGAAGAAGAGGCAGCTGTGCAGCTTCAGCTTTGTGTCTTTTTCATTGTAGCTGAAGTCCGGGACAAACTGTGTTCCTTTTCACCTCAGTACAAAACGCGTAATATTTTCTCTGAATACGAGACGATTCTGTTTTTTACGGGACGGTTGGCAACTCTAATAATTAAGGTATGAACAAAATAAAGTTCAACATCAGTAACATAGCACCCACCCAGCTGTATAGAAACTCCGTCATGCTAGCTAGCACGCAGTACAAAAATGTCAGCATACTGAAAATAAACTCCACCTAAACTTGGTTTATATCTGACTCCGATAGACTGCAGGTCATAACTTCTTACCTGAAGTTCAGTTCACCTGACACGCGGACCGGCGGCCGCTTCGGGTCTCTCTTCCTGCCTCCCTTTTCCTTCATCCACCTGCTGGCTTCCACCACTTGCTAATGTTATTGAATCTGTGGAAGCTCGCGATATCCACCACACGAGCAACGAGTAACGAGCCTATCTAAATCCCAGTAACGAGTAACGCGTTCTGGTTTTGGCATAATAACTAGTTACCGTGCTCGTTACCACAATAATAACGTAGTTACTGTAACGCGTTACTTAATAACGCGTTAGTCCCAACACTGATGAAAACACAAGCTTAATCTCTCTATTAATAAAAATAGTATACATGTATGTCTGAATAATAAGAAAGAGGTGAGATGTTAGAACACTTTTATATTTGTTTTAATAGACACAGACACTTACAATAGACAGCTGGGGTTTGGAAGAGAATTGAACAAATATTTAAAATATAATCGGATCATTTTTGGAGCAGCCTTCAGGATCTCCACGCATTAACATGCTGTTTTTGCTCCCGGTGAAAAGGTTTCCTCTTGAATTTAAATATTTAATGTTATATTTCATTCAGAGTCAGCTGTTTAAAAAAGAACAGAACATTTTACATCAGGGGATATGATGGGTGAAATTCAAAGTATACTGACAGCTCAACAAGTAAGACTTCACTATTAAATAAAACAGTCCAGTTATGAAGCTTAACTTTAATCTCAGCCAAACCGATTTGCTCAGGAACAAATAAAACACTGAAAACCTTAACCTGAGTAGCGAAAGACCACAGGGGGTTTGAAAACGATGTCCGCTGTTCTCGCCCAGTCTAGTGAGCCTTGACCTCCCAGGTCGGCTATCGATCTGATGGGTAACAGACGTCTCCAAAAACGTCGGCCCACTTTGGCAAATGTGTGATGTCTTGATAAATAGAGCAGATATTTGAAGTTTACACAGCTACATTCTCACCTGAAAATATCTTAAAAGTTTATTTTGTGACGCAGAAAGAGTATTACTTCAAACTTTTTATATGTACTGTGTACACACAAGCACACTTATTGAGACACGGCTTGTGCAACATAACTGTGTTCAAATTTGAATTACATGTTTCCAGTTACTGTGGAGCGCCACAGTTTTTTTTGTTTGTTTGTTTTTTATTAATTAAATAAATGTAACAAGTACAACAAATATGGCAACATTTTCAAATAGTTTTTCCAACTTGAGATAATACCAGAACAGGCTGTATTTCAAAATATAAAAGACAGACAATAAAAATAATATAAACATAAGTAACTAAATAAAAAAATAAAATCAATAAAAATTTAAATGAAAATTAAAAGACATAAAATAAAAATATAAACTAGGGGTTTTCTAAAAGCTTTAGTTCATTAACCATATGATGCACAGCTTGTTTTTTGTTCATAAACTTTACAGATGAGAAGAAGAGGCAGGGTTCTTTGTGAAAAGTGAAAAAGGACGGCTTTGTTTTCAGAAATCAACATTTATGAATGATGAATTTACCCTTAATAATTATCACATTTAAGACATTTTAAAGTTTCTCTTCTTTTATTACACATCCAAAAATAATATAATTTTTAGAAAATTCAATTAAGTTTGGAATCTTTGGGAAAAGCCAGTAGTGAACATCGTCCCAAGGGGCTTTACAGTATATACATTCGTAAAATAAAAGTTCCTGTCGAATCAATATTCCCATCACAGAAAGAACAAGAGTTATTATTAATATCAAAATGATGTGAGAAATTCTTTGGAAGGGTAAACGCCTGAGAGTATTTTATAATGGACCTCCTTAGCTTTTGGAGGAATGGGAAGTTTTAGGTAATTTGTTCTGATTTATTTCTTTTGATTGCAGGAGAACAGTTGTGAAATGGAATTTGGATTTGATCTATATGGGGGAAAAGCATTAGTGAATAATTCCTTAATTTTAGAGTTTTTTAGACTGTTAGCTCCACAGTGGCTGCAGCCAGGTGCTCTTAGTCGACAAAGGGTCATGGGTCATGTGACTTGAGTGTTTTGAACCACGTGCATCTCGGTGTAGCGTTTCGACATACCTTGGCTCAGCAAGACGTCGAAAGGTCACTTCTGAATAAGGTGTACGGAACAAAGTACATCTGCACAACAAATGCTAACTGGGTTTGTTTCCATTTATTAGCGCTATAGAAGTTTGACATACAAAAACTACATTAACGTTTAGAGTTTGCTACAACTGACCGATCAAATCATGCGTGCAAGCGTGCAAGCGTCCACAGCCACCAGCTAGTTCCACGTTGAGCACATTATATATAAAAGGAAGCTACTTTAAGCACGTTTTACTGGCAGGTTTACCTTTTCGGAGGAATCTGTCAAATTCAAGCAGCGCAGTGGTGTTTATTTCCGTTCTTGAGAATGACACGGTGGGGATGCGGATTGCCTCTGGACAAATGGAGACAAATTGTTACCAAACAAGTCTCTCTGTCTCCATCTACATCCACTACAACACGACTCCGAATACCTTTAAAATTTGCAAGGAGCTCCTCTCTCTGATGGTGGTCAATGACGAGCGATTTGTTATTCGTCTTTTCCCAGTGTGCGAGTTGAAGTCCGGCGTTAACGTCCAGTGAAAGAGTCCTGATAGCCGCTATTGTAAATAACAATAGGACTGTAATAAGCAAGCTGCTAATAATTATCTTTAAAATCTTAAATATTCTTAACTTTGAACCCGACTCAGTCATTGTAGCGGTTGTGTTTACCCCGGAACTCGTCGACTGTGACTGAGGGCTGAATTTGCATTAGAGCCACCTGCTGGCACACAGACAGTCACGCCTACATTATGTAGAGAGCAGTTTTAAGAGTTTATTTCACAGTTTTAGTCAAATCACCATTCGGGTGGAGAAAGAATATACAAAGCTTGCATCCAATCTCCCTCACGACGTGCAGCAAAGTCTTGTTTTGCAGTATAAAAAGGCGTTTAGATTTTTAGTAGTAAAATAATTGCCAAAATACAAAGCAAACAACCTCTATTGAAATACATTTCAAACATAAAAAAATGCATGTGAGTACAGTGACAAATTCTTTGAAAAGGCAATATTACAATTAGGTTTAAGAAAATGGACAATTTTAGTCCAGCATCACTTCTATAGTGACAAGACCACAATGGCAAAATATTCACATAGAAAACCACATTGAGTTTAACTAATAATAATAATTATTACTATTATTATGCGCACCCTAATATAGCATTATTTTTATGTAGTATAATTTTTTTATATTATATTAAATAAACATTAACTCCTTTAATTGCATTTAATTTAACTTACTGATAAGTAATAATAATAATTTATGATTATTATGATTATTATTATTATTATACCTTTATAGCTATTGTTTCTACAGATCTTCCTCCACTTCCAACTGCTCACACCAACGTGAATCAGGAGACATCAACAAATTAGGATCACATTTGCCTCATCCCAGACCATCAATCACTACTACAATTACTGACAACTTCTGTGCTACAAATATTGGTGGGCTCTATGCCAAACCTGGCGCTCCAGGTTCTTTTCGCAGCTGTGCCAATAGCATCACGTGGATCCAAAACTGTCCAGATAATTTAGTCTTTCGAGACAGTTGTAAGTGCTGTGACAGGCCCTAGAGACTCTTCTATATTTGGATTTACAAACAATCCCTGCCTTTATGGAAAAAATACTGTCTTTGCTTTTCCTTCTGTAACACTGATAGTGTAGATTTGATACCTGCAGTTTTAATTCATTCCTATGATCTCCACATTGTATTTACTTACATTAGTTATGAACATTACGCAACATCTAATCCAACTGGCTTACAATTATAACGGACCTGATTCTAAAAACAATATGCACATTTATAACATCCAGAGACATCTTTGTAATACATCATTTTCCATCACAAAGTACAGTACTGTGAAAAAGTTTTAGGCAGGTGAGGAAAAAAATGCTGTAAAAAAGCATGCTTTCGAAAATGGAAATGTTAATTGTTTATTTTCATCAATCAACAAAATGCAGTGAATGAACTAAAGAGAAACCTAAATCAAATCAGTATTTGGTTTGACCCCCCTTTCCCTTCAAAACAGCATCAATTCTTCTAGGTACACTTGCACACAGTTTTTAAAGGAACTCAGCTGGTAGGTTGTTCCAAACATCTTGGAGAACTAACCACAGATCTTCTGTGGATATAGGCTTCCTCACATCCTCCTGTCTCTTCATGTAATCCCAGACGTATTGATGCTGTTGAGATCAGGGCTCTGTGGGGGCCATACCATCACATCCAGTACTTCTTGTTCTTCTTCATGCTGAAGATAGTTCTTAATGACTTTGGCTGTATATTTGGGGTCATTGTTTACAGCATTTTTTTTCTCACCTGCCTAAAACTTTTGGACAGTACTGTATTTAGGAAAAAGAGAGACACAAATGAAATTTGCTAGTGGTGGAATCTGCAATCTCACACTGAAATCTAATAAAAAAGAAATCTATATGCACAAAAACAACAAACGATATAAGCCTGCAATGTACTGCACAATTAGCAGAACCAACACTAGTTCAAAATCCTCAGAGTCAAGATATCAGTGGCATTTGTTCTAAATTAGGGGTTTCAGCTTGTTTTTATGGGTTACTATAATGTCATGCCACATTTGGACAGTTTTGATCATTTAAGCACAAATGCATGCCCTTCATCTGACTTTTATTGCTTTGAGGTTTGGCCTTTGGAGTCTAACCCTTGTGTGAATTAATCCAGGTTTGGCAACATATGAAATAAAATATTATTAATTATAATTATTATAATTAGATTATTCATTTGAGGATGGTAACTATGAAGCAAGACTCACTGTTTCTGTGTAGAAAAGATTAAAATGTAATTGGTTTTGGTTGCTGGAAACGTGTATACATTTGTAAAAATGAATGAGATTTTAATAAGACATGTGAAACACAAAGGAGTGACTTTGGGTTTGGGTTGACTTTTAAGTCAGAACAAATATTTTAGTTGAACAGAATAAGAAAACCTACAACAGAGTACATTCTGTTGGCTCATCAACAAAATCAAAGCTTTTGGATGAAAAGTTGAAAAGTACTTAGTTTTGATGACCAAAATGACTTTGACATTTGTTATATGACTGGTTTTAGACAAAGCTCATTACTTATTACTTACAATTTCAAATATAAATTATATAAAAATAAAATTTTCAAAATGAAAAATTCAGAATTGTTTTTTTTTTACATTGAAGTGTAGATTGAACAGTCTGACAAAGGTTTTCAAAGTAATTAAATAAATTGAATTTGCATATAAGAGTTTTAATTTGCAACATCTTTTTTTATTAATTAAAAATGTAAAAACGCATGTATCAAATAAGGGAATAACCATCACATCCACTTTGAAATCTAAGTAAAAATCTGAAATTACTAATTGTTAATTTATTTCAAACATGTAAACAATATACAGGTACATTTAGTAAAGAAATTAAGAGAGAAAAAAATACTATACAAAAGTCAATACATTTCAATATTGCTACCATTCTGATTCATTTACATGTAATGACCTTCACTTAAAGCATCTTAAGATTTTATTTTAAGATTTCTGTGTTAATGCATTTTAATTTTGAAGGTCATTACGTTCCATCTGTGAAAGGTAATATGCAAATTTGTGCAAAACCACTTGTGTGTCATTTGCTTTAATTAATAACTCTTCTCTTGTCTTCTTTACTCTACATTAAAGCTATTTTTATTGCAGATGAAAAACTGCTACCTGGATAAGACTGTCACATTTTCAGAAATGTTACTTATTCTAAACTTGTTGTAAAATTGCTCATATGTACTGTATATAGCACAAGTTTAAAAAGGAATTTCATTTTGTGTTTCATCAGAAATAATTATGGGAAAATTCTGGTAGGTCAAAGTAACTGTGATTCAGACTCATCTGAGATTTTTAGTACATGCAAGTATGGAATAATTTTGAAAATCCTAGGTGACACAAGACTCGGGCTGATGACAACACTCCATCCTCCTTTTTTATGGCTGAGGTAAAACACAGCATTCTTTGAACATGAAGTCCAGTGTTTGATTCAAGTTAAGCATCCCTGTAGGTAGTGCTGTCATTTGTACCATTCATTATGAGCAGTCCAAATCAAAAAGCCATGAAATGTATCTTTATGACTGCACTACTATCACTGTCCCACAAAGAAAAATATTTAATAATTGGTTAATTGTATCATATTATACCACCACAAAGTTAAAAAAAAAATAGTACATCAGTCTGCATATAGCACCAAAACTTAATCTTGAATGCAAAATTCTAGATAGCGCATTCACAGTGATTTTACTGCAGAAAGGTCAGTGCTCTATCTAGTCACATATCACTGAAAAGAGTCAGTAGTCCACATAAAAGATAAAAGTACATCCCACTTTGAAATTAGCAAAATTGTAGTGTCTAATTCTATAATGCAAAAGTTATTTAGTGCAGTATCTGTGCATTTTGTATGCTATTCATGTGTTTATCTTATCACCAATGTTGTCAATTGCTTAGAGTTCATGGACCGAGCTGTGGGGCTCAGGGAGCTTCCTAATGTCACAGTTCTGGATCAAATTGAAGTAAAAAACGATCATCTCCTCGTAGTTCTTAGTGGAAATCCTTTCATTGATGCCATGGAATCTGAGAAACAAAGAAAAAAAAAAGATTCATGGTACCTGGAACAACAAAGTATTTTACATATTCCCCTCTTTTATTCATGCTGCATGATCTGTATTTCTTGAGAAATAATCACTGCACATGGAATTCTTCTTACTGTATTTGTTCAATTTTAAATTGAGGTCTGCAGCCATTTTTGGTCAAAATATATTTTGTCAGTATTAAAAGCTGCTGAATTCTCACCTCTCAGGGTCACCTGGCTTAAACCAAGCCGGGGAAAACCGATAAATATTTTTGGTCAGGTCGACAAAGTGTCGACTGTCTGTGTTTCCAATACAGATACCTGCACATTTAAATATGATATTAAATTACTTATAATGTCCCAAAAGATGCTTTAAAATGCTTCCAGCTAATTCGTAAAAATGTCTACAAATCTGTATGAACTCTACCTGGAGCAACTGTAACTGTTGGAAACAGGTCCAACACCGTTTTCTTAATAATTTGGAAGCCAAAGGCCTTCTCATCAGCACCGCTGATGGGTAGAGGGTCAAATCCATCAACAAGTTCTACCTTCACTCGCTGGTCGCCCACCGTATCCTTGATGATGTCCAGTACCTAAAAAAGACAGCACACATCTCATATTCATGTCAAAGTGTACACAGTAAAGCATTCATTCTCAAAAAGGAGAATAAAACTTCAAACTCTACCTCTTCTACCGATTGCGCTGAGTGAATTCGTAGATTTACATAAGCTTCAGCAAGGGAAGGAATAACATTTATCTGTACAAGGAGAGAAATATTGAATTTTTACAAAGAAAAGTAACAGGCTTATAATCTTACTTCTTGTGAATTACATTCAACTTAAAATAACTACCGCACCTTTACTCCTGCATTAAAAAAGGTGACTGCTGTGGTAGTCCTTACAAATGCATTAGATACTGGTTTTCTTTCAAGTATCCTGAAACACAAAAACTGGTCTATTTCACTGGAACCAATCACAAGAAAACATGACATTTGAATTTATATTTAAATGATATGTAGTAGTTATTACCTGCTAAGGAGCGGAGAGAAGAGCCACAAATTCGACATTATGAACTTTAGTGGGAAACTGAACTGAAGGCAAAGAATTAGTAGTAAGTAAGAAATTAGTAGTAAAGAATAAGTACATAAGTACACTAGTAAAGAAGTATTTAGATTACCCTACCTTGTGGGCCAGATGCTCAAAGGTATCACCTTCAGGGCCATAACCAAATAACCTCGGCATTGGGTTGTCCTCTAGTCTGAAGAAGCAGGATGACAGTTAAATCTTTTATACTAGCTTTCTAAACACGGGGTAGTAAAATTATGGAAAGCAGTGAAAGATATGAACAGAGAAGCTAAACAGGACTCATTATAGTTTAAAAACAATGTTCCTCTCACCTTTTGACTGCTGTGGCTAAGATCCCAATGCTAGTTTCCCTGGGAGGCATCGAGGCGTGACCAGGGGCCACAGACACACTAAGCTTTACAGCGGCCTGGCCTTTTTCACTTAACCCGATTCTGCAAATCATGAATTGTACACATACACATAAGATGTGATCAACACAAGTGCACAACACAACACATGTTCAGGCAGGTTCTTACAGAGCAGCAGGTCCTTCAAGACCAGGAATGATTCCATCAGATATAGTCAGGCCCTCATCCATGACAAACAACAGCTGGACACCACGTTGCTTCAGAACACGCACTATGTTCATCGCTCCATTGAGACCATTGATCTTAAAAAAGAGATTTTGAAGAGTACAGCCATTAAAATGTGATATTTCCCAACCCCTTTTAAGTTTGTAATGTCATAGTGGAACTGTTAACATACTTCTTCATCATGACCAAGACCGATGTAAAATCCCCTGCGTGGAGCATAGCCCTTTAACAGCAAGTACTCCAGCGCCTGAAGTATTCCCTAGAAGAAATAAATCAGCAGTTTAGCCAAATATACCTCAAGTCTGTTTAAAAGTAAGCTCACACAAAAGTAATAAGTTTTCACACCATTAGAGAGTTTTTGTCATCTATTGTTCCTCTGCCGTAGATGAAGCCATCGATCTCCTTTGCAGAAAATGGCGGTGCTTCCCAACCATCTGACTCTGAAGCAGGTACTACATCAATGTGGGCCAGCAGCATGTATGGCACCAGTTCAGGCTGTGATCCTTTCACCCAAAACAAGTGGCTGTAGTTGCCCACCAATTCATGATGAACCAAGCTAGAAGAGAAAACTGTAGGGAAGGCTGACAAAAAAAAAACAAGCTGAAAGAGCAATTCTTTTCTTAAATTCATCATCTATCGCTTTAATTCATTGCAGCTCTGCAAGATCCCTCTGCTCAAGAAGGCACATGTGCAGGCCCGTCCTTATTTCACCAGCGAACATCTAAATGATTCAGAGGTTTTGAAGAAAGTTCTATTGTCAGATGAAACCAGAGAACCCAAAGAACACCATCCCCATAGACAAGCATGGAAGTGGAAATATTATGCTTTGGGTCTGTTTTTTCTGTTAAGGATACCGGACAACTTCACCACATAGAGTGGCTAATGGACACGGCCATGTAGCATAAAATCTGAGATAAGAACCTCCTCCCCTAACCCACAACACTGAAGATGGGTCATGGATAGGTTTTCCAGCATGACCTAAAACATACTGTAAAGCAACAAAAGAGGTAAATGGCCTGTATTTGTATAGCGCTTTACTTAGTCCCTATGGACCCCAAAGCGCTTTACACTACATTCAGTCATCCACCCATTCACACACTGGTGATGGCAAGCTACATTGTCACATTGGCGACCTTGGCACACTGACAGAGGTGAGGCTGCCGGACACTGGCACCACCAGGCCCTCTGACCACCACCAGTAGGCAACGGGTGAAGTGTCTTGCCCAAGGACACAACGACCGAGACTGTCGGAGCCGGGACTTGAAACGGCAACCTTCCGATTACAAGACGAACTGCCAACTCTTGAGCCATGATCGCCCCAAATGGTTAAATAAAGAAGCACATTAAGCTTGGAGTGCCATAGCCAGTCTCCAGATGTCAACCCTTTAGAAAATCAGTGGAGCGAGCTGAAACATCAAGTTGCCAAGTCAGAGTCAAGAAAACTAAAAGTTTTAGAGAATTTCTGTAAAGAGAAGTGAGCCAAAATCCCTCCTGAAATGTGTGTAAAACTGGTGATCAACTCCTGTCTCACTCACTTAAAATTAAACTTCCATAAAACTGGAGACTGTTCATTTCTTTGTAAGTGAGCAAGCTCACATTTTCATCAGGGGATCATATAAATATTTCTCTCACTTTACGAACAATAAATGTTTTTGAGAAGTCCCCATACACCAAAGCAAGGAAAACTCTGAGACAGTTAAAGACAAGCTGTGATTGTAATGATGTGTGTCAGCAAATATAATTTTCCCCCTGTTAACATACATAAGGCTTTTTCAGTTGCTTAGTAACAATCCAATTCATAACATAAAACATACTGAGAAATGGCTGCTATGTTTATTCTTATAACCACAGTTAAATGTCTCCCACTTTGTCGGGGATGTTTGGAAAGAAGGGTGAATGTAATGTAATGCATGTAGCTAATTATCCTTATTGTGAATGAAAATGAACAAGTGAAGATCAAGTAGCAATTTCTGCATTTGTTAAACTTAAGGACTTTTATTTAAAAGTTTTCAATTGTTTTTAAGCAGAGTCAGCTTCTTTTCTTGAATTGGAAGGAATCTGTTCTCATGGCACACCTGCAGCAGGTATACATAGGCATCATTTTACCAAAATACACTATATTGGCAAAAGTCAAAAATCAACTGTCCAAATCATTAAATTCAGGTCTTCCAACCTGAGACTACACTAATGGAAAGAAGGACGCCTTGGACTAATGAGCGTCAGAACAACTATCCAGGATGAAACAACAACAAACAATCCATGAGAACATCAGGAAGAGGGCCACTCTTGTTGGGACTGCTGTGCCTCTTGCTGCACTTTTCCATGGCTTGTGCTAGCAACAGCAGCCTCTTGTGACTGCAAGGACATTAGTTGTTGCTAGTACAACTGTTGATGGTGCAACTGCTAACATGTTGAGTAATTTGACACATTTTAGTGCATCTGTTTTTTAGCTACAAAGGGTGGGAATTGAGGGTTACATTGTGGTTACTGTGGGGTTCATTAACCAGCTGCCAACAAAGTACCATGAACTGCTGGGTAACTTGCTGCTTAGTGATGGCACTCCTCCTGCTAATTATGATTGTCATTTTTAAGCTTTCTGGAAGTTTACCTGTCATCAGATTTGTTCAACACTTCCAATAAAGACTAGAATAAGCAGATAAAAAGCACCAAAAGCTCGGGTCATTTGACTTTGTTTTGAACCACGTGCATCTCAATGTAGGTTTCGACATACCTTGGCTCAGCAAAACGTCGAAAGGTCACTTCTGAATAAGGTGTACGGAACAAAGTACATCTGCACAGCAAACACCTACTGCGTCTGTATCCATTTATTAGCGCTATACAAGTTTGACATACAAAAACTACATTAACGTTTAGAGTTTGCTATAATAACCGATCAGTTGTAGCAACGCGTGCAAGCGTCCACAGCTACGAGCTAGTTCCACGTTGAACACATATAAAAGGAAGCTACTTTAAGCACATTTTACTGGCAGGTTTACCTTTTCGGAGGAATCTGTCAAATTCAAGCAGCGCAGTGGTGTTGCTTTCTGTATTTGAGAATGACACGGTGGGGATGCGGATTGCCTCTGGACAAATGGAGACAAATTGTTACCAAACAAGTCTCTCTGTCTCCATCTACATCCACTACAACACGACTCCGAATACCTTTAAAATTTGCAAGGAGCTCCTCTCTCTGATGGTGGTCAATGACGAGCGATTTGTTATTCGTCTTTTCCCAGTGTGCGAGTTGAAGTCCGGCGTTAACGTCCAGTGAAAGAGTCCTGATAGCCGCTATTGTAAATAACAATAGGACTGTAATAAGCAAGCTGCTAATAATTATCTTTAAAATCTTAAATATTCTTAACTTTGAACCCGACTCAGTCATTGTAGCGGTTGTGTTTACCCCGGAACTCGTCGACTGTGACTGAGGGCTGAATTTGCATTAGAGCCATCCGCTCCCAGACACAGACACGCCTACATTATGTAGAGAGCAGTTTTAAGAGCTTATTTCACAGTTTTAGTCAAATCACCATTCGGGTGGGGAAAGAATTTACAAAGCTTGTGTGCAATAAAGACTTGTTTTGCAGTATGAAAAGGCGCTTAGAAATTTTATTGAAGTACATATCAAACATTAAAAAAAAAAAAAAAAAAAAAAAATTTACATGCAGGTACCGTGACAAATTCTTTGAAAAGGCAATATTACAATTAGGGTTAAGAAAATAGACAATTTTTAAAATTAGTCCGTTTCGGCATCACTTCTACAGTGACAATATTATCATAGAAAAGCAAACATACAAACAAAAACGACGACAACAACAAAGTATAAAACTGGATTTTGCAGTTTGCTTCCGCAAACATAATTAAAAAGGGGAAACAAAATCTGTCTGTGTGAAAGTAACACTAAATTAAAGCAACGTTAATCCTGTGCATAGTCAGCTTCTGCGTCCTGTGACTCTGCCTGAACCAGAAGCCTGTCCTCACCGTATGACCAATAGCTTAGACTGCCCTCAACATTAACATAAATAAGGTACAGGACACATGCTACAATTATGAAAACTAAAATCTGTATGTGAATGGGTACAAGATAGCGCTCCACCTCCCGTCTCTGCTGGGTCATGGGACTCACAGGACTGTCAGGGTAGGAATACTGGACAGGTCTCTGTGCAGCACCCTTGATGGGTCTCCGGCGAGTGACGCTGAAAACAATGGAATACACATACATGATTGAGTCAAAGCACTTATACCATGTGAAAGATGTTTATCTGCCAAACTTTGTTTTTTGTTTTTTTTAAATCTTTTTATTTTAGATCTTATGCAGCAAGTAAGAGTTTCAACAGTGTCTGTGTGGTACTTACTAGATCCCTGTCGGAGTAGTCTTACTGTCTCGAAGGATGTCCTTGAAAGCATCTTTCACAGGTTCCTGAGGAGGCTGGAAAAGATGGTAAAAATGAGTGAAATGACAAAAGAAACCAGAAACAGTAAAGACGGAAGACCTGCAATTCAAGTAGAATTGAAAGATGGTGACCGTAATGAAAACAACAAAAAAAAAAAAAGTTGTGCTCCAAAGTTTGCTGTACTGGGATGTTTATTAATTAAAAACAGAGTGGGTCGAGAAAGGAAAGACTAACCAGACGATGACGATGCATGACACTGGTATATGATTTGCATGTAGTTACTAGAGTTTGGTAAAACGTTTAAGCAAACGTTAAAGTTAATGTGCCGATTTAATTTTTTATATATATATATATATACATACATACATATATACATACACATATATACACATATATATATACATACATACATACATATACACACATATATATATATACATACATACATACATATATATATATATATATATATATATATACACACATACACACATACACACATACACACATACACACATACACACACACACACATACACACACACACACACACACACACACACACATACACACATATATATATATATATATATATACACACACACACACACACATACATACATATATACATACATATATACATATATACACACACATATATATATATATACATACATATATATATATACACACACATACATATATATATACACATACATATACATATATACACACACATACATATATACATATATATATCTCGATTTAAAATAAAAATGACAAAGTTCAAGCCACACCCCACCAAACATAGTGCTTGTGAAGTGCATGTGCATCCCATCAAGTGATATGGATTAAAATCCAAATCTTAAGAGCCAGTAAGATGCATATGACACCATTCTCCATTAATGTGAAAAAAAAAAAAAAAAACCTCTCAAATAATTCAGCCAGCACCAAAGTTTGTGCATAAAGTGTGACTGAACACAATAAGCTCTACTGACCCTGTCTGACTGTGCCCAGTTTTCCTGCACACTGGTCCCATTGAACTCGCACGCATTGTCTGTGACAGACCGTGAGCTCGAATTCTCCATCTATTTACAGCATGAATGTAAACTGAGCAACAACTCCAGCAGAGATTATGTATAACAAAAATAAAGACTGAATATGGAGCTTTAAATGTGGATCAACTTTCCTCCTCAACCATTTGAGTGATGCTGAAGTATTGAGAAGAAAGTGATGAGTCATCAGTGGACTTTGATCTAGGTAGAACCTGCAAGGTATTATGTTAAAAGCAACAAAACATGATGCATCTCCATATGAATGCCTGACACTGTAAAATAAAAAAAACATACTGGTACTCTGAGAGGTTCACAAAGCAAAAAAAGACTAAGGAATGCAGAGAATTTCAAATTCATAGGGCGCCTACTAAGACCAGCCTACCGTTGATCCTAATCCTGTGTGGTGATCTGCAGTGGATGTGCTAATAATCTGTGAGCACTGAGATTGACTCCGCTCTGAAGACTTTAACGCATTCCGTGAATTCCAGTTGGAACTAGATTCTGCATTTCTAGGAGGACAAGGGCACTTAAAAAGCCAAGCCCATGAAAGAGGGAAAAAAAAAACCTTTGGTATCACCTAAGAATTCAGTTTGACAGAATGTTCTTGAAACGATATGAAATATCTGCAGTAATTACCAGCCTTGATGAGGGTAAAAAGCACTGTGGGTAAAAAACGTGATTCTGAAAAGTTAAAGAAAATAAGGGAAAACATCAAAAGTTACAATTCAAATGCTTTGGCAAAAATCTGAATCCAGTATTAAAATTGCAATGAGTAACCATTAGGTGGCACTAGAGGGAAGCTTTGTGCTGTGATAGAACTGTTGAGTGGCAGTACAATACCCAGCAGATCAGGGGTCCCCAATCTCAGTCCACGAGGGCCGGTGTCCCTGCAGGTTTTAGATGTGTCCTTGATCCATCACAGCTGATTTAAATGGATAAATTACCTCCTCAACATGTCTTGAAGTTCTCCAGAGGCCTGGTAATGAGCTAATCATGTGATTCAGGTGTGTTGACCAGGGTGAGATCTAAAACCTGCAGGGACACCGGCCCTCGTGGACTGAGATTGGGGACCCCTGCAGCAGATGGTAATAAGTAAGGCCAATTTACTTTCAGATTGTTAAAAAGAGAAAGTTGTTAAAAAAAAAGTGACTTTCATCTAAAAGAACCAAAGTCTCTAAAATAATTCCTCACCTGGCTGCTCTCTTTTTGGGTTTGGTCTGACGGGTCAGGTTGTTTTTCTGAACCTGTATAAGCCAGAGAAAAATAACATTGTGATACAAATAAAGCAAAATCTTATTCAAATAAACCCCAAACATTTGTCATACCCAAGTCTTCATCCTTCTCCTGCTGCTTTTCCTCCTCTTCAGAGTCAGAGTACAGTACGGCTTTGTTTGCTTCATTCAACCTTTCGCGTCTGTCAGACTGCAGCAGTTTATGGAGTTTCCTTTCATACAAGACCCTAGTGGAGGCTGGCATTGAAACACAGCATGAGACCAATTTGCTCTTAAGGTCTAAATAGATCTAAAAACCATCTGAATGTTATGTATAAAGACTTTTTTTTTTTTAAATTTAAAAAAAGTGCTTAAATCTTTTGATAACCCTCACCAGTTATAGGCCCAGGTTTAACACCATGTTTGCGTAGCATGGCCTTGAGGTCCTCATCAGTCAGACAACTTGGAACAGGCATCTCTGCATCCTTCTTGTCCTAACAAAGACAAGATTTGCTCGATTTAAAGTGATAACAGCTGTGAGTTAAATGCCAGGAAGATCCAGGTGTGAAGATAGAAATAAAAACAGCTGGAGGCTGTCATTTATGGATCCGTTCAGTCTTCTAATCATGTTATAAGTCATTTGCTTTCATGTTTAGATATGATAGAAAAAAGGTAGAAGTAAAAAAAATAAAAAGCTATAAAGATTTTTTTAAATTTTATTCACACGAAAGCCAAATAAAGTTACTTTGTTGTACCCCACCAAACCCTAGCATTCTTGGCATTTGAAGATGGTTGCTGGTTCTTGCATGCAACTGAAAAGTAATATAAAATAAATATAATATAAAAAAAAAAAAAAAAAAAAAAAAAATTCTGATACTTAATATAAAATACCAAATAAGACCAAAAAAAAAGAGAACCCCAAACTTTGGCAAATCTGTTTTCTATTACGATACAAACACACAAAATGAGGACAAATTAGTAGTATTAGTCCCCCTTGTTGTTTAAATGTAAAGTAGGATCTTCAAAAGAGCTCTTAATAGAAAAATGTATAAACTTAGGTTGCAACTCATAATTCACATTCAGGGGGACCAAGGAAACATCAGATATTTATTACCATTTCTCAGTTTAAACGCCTATTCAGTTTATCTTGCAGTTTCTAAAGGTGAAACTGACACAATGTTGTGCTTAGTTTTGATAGTTTACCCAAAACATGAAGTCTTTCCAGACAAGCGCCAGCGTTCCCCTTCATTACAGAGCTAGATGAGCGTGACAGGTGCGCACACGACTGTAATGGTAGCCTCCATTACAGAAACATCTCATGTAACATATACCAACTGTACAGCTGGTGGTTTAAGTGCTTGAAGTCCTCAAGTGTGCAACAGCAAGACGGCTGCTGAACTTGCGCTGATGCGGTGTGAAAGAATTAGCATTGGCAACGTCTGGCATTATTGATACCAATTTAATGTATGGACATCAATTGGGACAGCCGATACTAAAGAGCCGTTGCACAGAGCAAATACTTTGCCACTGTCACGCATTAAGTTCGTCTCTACTTTGAAAAAGTCTATAACAGAAAACCATGAAGCCACCAAATATGAACTTACATCTGCACGGTCCTCCTCGTCGCTGGAGAAATCCGCCGCGTTTTTCTGATCAATGTGTTTGAGGTGCAGCTCCACATACACTGCCTTTTTGCTCGCTGCAGATGGCAGCGCGACGTTATGAGCAACTAAATCCGACTTTAGACGAGATTTAGAGAGATGAGCGGGGTCCTCCGCAAACGGCATTTCACAAGAAAACAACAGCAGAATATGAGAAAACAATACTGTTCGAAGTCCTCGGTGGAACTGCGAAGAAAGCCTTCTGCTGTAATCAGACTAGATTGAGAACAGCTGCAGTCCAAGACTTGATTGGCAGCAAGAAACTTAGCGTTACATACAGGAGACCAGTATCCAGGCTCGTTGTGAATTTATATATGTTTCAGCTGCATGCAATGTCTGTTTGTTAAACTAAGAAAACTGAAAATGCAGTCCAGACTTTGCAGTACAAGTAAACTAGCTGAATTGAGCTAGAATATTAGTTACAAAGCAAAAGATTTTTATTGTAATTTTACTTTAAAGCTAAAACTATTTATTTCCAAAAATATTTCCATCCAAATGGAAGTCTATTTATTAAAATTAGAGCTGGTGGAGACATACTGCCATTAAAAAGGAAAAGCACAAGCGTTTTTAATTTGTATATTTTAAGTTGTGATGGATACAGCCATTGACATTTAGAGGTTTCTACTATGATGAGTTAATTTTTTTTCAGTGAGAAAAGACTGATTCTCATTATGAATTTAAAGATGTCTACAGCAGTTTCAGCAAATAACCACATACCTTTGACTTCCAGGTGTGACCCATACTTTGGTTGCTGCTGGTACTGTGATATATGCTGCTGCAGCAGCATTTTGACAGGAGTGATGCATTCAGGCCGTTGAATTGGTGAGTACTTATTTTCTGACACCTGTCAACAGATGAAGAACAAAAGGAAAAACACTCGTTCAGGTGATTATCTGTTAAGCAGTGAATCTAATATGTCAGCAGACATAGGTTTTCTCAAATCTATTTTTTTTTTTGGAGTGACATTGGATGTGTCCAAAAAAGACTGCAACATAAAAAAAACCCTAATTACATATAGAGGGGAGTGCTGATCTTATTATTCACCATTTCTAGAAAAACATCCAATACTGCACATAAAAATGTGAATTGTTGTTTTTTTTTGCTTTAGTGTTGGAAAACTAATAGCAAAATTAAAAAAAAAAAAAAAAAAAAAATTAAAATGAAACAACATAAGTATGTCATTAGTTCCATTGTAAGATGGTCAAAAACTTGTTTCAGTCAAAGTCACATGAACCCATTACTGTGTCTTCTGAATCTGCATTTTGGATAAGCCAGCTTAGATCAATTTTATTATTTGTAACATTTCAGTTGTTTTCACATATCTTTAGTTACTTTTGGGACATTTACAATTAACCATCTCCCATATTCTACAATCTGACAAGTCCAGTGTCTGCAGAAATGTAGACTATAATATAATTCACAGAATGCATTTATCATGTTTGCGTGATCAAACCCGTTTCCAGCAGTTTAACAGTAATAATAATATATATATACTTGAGCTATTTGCAATGTTGTCATAACCTTGAGGATTTTTCCACATAACGCAGTTTACCAGCAAAGATAAATTCATTATCACTGTTGCATCAAGGCATGAGCTCATTGTCAAGGGTGCTAATCTCAATAATAGAGTTCACTTCACTGATTAACTCGTATTTGTTGTATTTCCATATTGTTGGGGTACAACAACAAGATGAAAACATCAACATCTCCTCCCAGCACCGAAGATAAAAGTATTATCACTACGGTGATTATTCTGCAGGCTTGTCAACATATAGGCATATCTTTTCCCTACCACAAATTTTAATGTTTAGCTGCTGTTTAGGTATAGTTCAGCTCACTCTGTGCTGACTTTTGACATAACAATCAGGTCTTGTTTAGCATACGACTGTGTTTTAAGCTCCTGTAACTTCTGATTTAGCTGGACTGGTTCTAAATGCAGCTAAGCTGGTCAGAAGCTGAAACTCAAACTGAGCTCTCAGATAGGATTAGTCTCTGTGTCCAGGATTCCTTGTCTTGCCTTCAGCCTCACACTACAAACCACTATAGATTACTAACCTGCAGAGTAATAAGAGAGATCGTTGCAAATGAATTTAATTCATTTGTTTCAGGTGCAATCAATTTTAAACAGCATCTCTATTGGAATGGAGTTGTTAACTCTTCCTCTTCTTGTATAGCTGTATAGGATGTGTACATACACTCATCGGCCACTTCATTTGGTGCACCTTGCAGGTACTGGGTAGGACCTGCTTTTGCCTTCAAACTGCCCAAATTCTTCATTGCTTAGATTTAACAAGATGTTAGGGGCCCAAAGTGTGCCAAGAAAATCCTCCACACCATTATGGCACCACTAGCCTGAACCATTGATACAAAGTAGGTTGGATCCATGTTTTCATGTTGTTTCTGAGCCTGTCATCTAGATGTTGCAGCAGAAATGGAGACTCATCAAACCAGGCAATATTCTTCCTAACTTCTATTACATATTTTATTGACCCACTGCAACCTGTAGCCTTAGTTTCCTCTTCTTAACTGACAGGTGGTCTTGTGTTGCTGTAACTCATTTGCCTCAAGGTTTGACGTGTTTTGCATTTAGATGCACTCTTCTGCTTACCTTGGCAGTAACAAGTGAATATTTGAGTTACTGTTGCGATTCGTGGCCATTCTCAAAAAGCCTCCTTTTCTTTTCTTTTCTTTTCTTTTTTCTTTTTTTAAGAGGACTGCAGCACTGTGGATATTTTCTCTTTTTCAGACCATTCTCTGTAAACCCAGGTGATGGTTGTTTTGGGAAAATGCCAGCAGATCAGCAGCTGAAATAGTGAAAGCCATCTGACACCAACAACTATGACATGTTTCTTCCTTCCTCAATCTGATGCTCAGTTTGAACTTCAGTCGGTTGACTTGACCATGTCTACATGCCTAAATGCACTGAATTGGTTATACTTGATTTGCTGATTAGATATTTATTTAAACCAGGAGTTGAGCAGGTATACGTAATAAATTGGCTGGTGAAATGTATTTAGTAATTTATATACTCAGAAATTACATTATCCTATTTGATATTGTTGCATATAGTGACATACTTTTTGGCTAATAAGCTTGTATAATATCTTAAAGTCTGACTTGAAATGATCTGAGTGACAGAGCAACAGGATACATCGTGACTAGAAGACAACGTCATGCCCATTAAAGTGTCCACGGATAAAGCAAAACTGATAACCTGAACAACACAAGCGTTATTTTATTCATATTAGCTCAAACATATGTAACTGCATAACTTCACTATATTGATCTGTGAAAGCAAACATTACAGAAAATAACAAAACAGCAGGTGTTTGCACTGCAGTCATATATGGGTTTCGTGGTCACCTGTTCAATTGTTGCTTTTTGCCAATAACTTGCACCATTTTAGATCAGTTCAGTTAAAGTTATGAACCTGTATGCTGTTTTATATCGATCCGCAGTGATGCACTTGTCCAGTTGCTTTTGTGACTGACTCAGAGGAAACCGTAAAGGCCATTGTGTTAAAACTGGTGAAATGTTGCTATAGCAATCATCCCTGTTTGTCTTCAGAAATCACTTAATTTTGTGGTTTTTAAATATCAAAGCCTAAAAGACTTTTTTTAATGTATACAAAAAGTCTTCAGATAAGATTCAAGAAGACCAATTATGGATGTATCAAAGTCACGAGATATTCATCAGGGAGTTATTGTGGTCAAAAAGTTAAATGCTTTTTGAATCCTTTTGAAAAATCGAGTTAAATGAGACAGCAGGCAAACCACAGCAATTCACATGTGAAGCACTTGATAAAAGTGCTGTGATTGTTCAGTTAGCTGAAGTGCAAACCGTCTACTCGTGACATGAGTTTTGTCACTGATCATTACCAGCTCCTCTAATTTATTTATTTATTTTAAAGTGATAATATTAAAAGAATCGACCCTAGAACTCAATCAAGCCAAAGGCACTAAAATATTCAACATTCACAAATGTCATTTTATGCTACTTTTTGCTTTACTTTTAATCCAATTTGTTTTTATTTATTAATTACCCAATGGCCACCACTGTTATTATTTCACTGGTCACTAGAAAACAATAGAAAACAAAGAACTAAGCAAACCTGGAGAGGAAACATTTCTTCTTTTTTTAAAGTGACATAACATAAACCCAAACGCAAGCTCAGGAACTAAATCATTAGAAGACGGTACTTGGTTGGAAGAACAGGAGCCAAAAGGTCCTTTTGGCTCAAAGGGCTCTGGGGACTCCCTGAGGGTAAATACCCACTGAAGGGCTGCCTTGTGAACTACACCCCTTTTAAAGACTTTTTTTTTTTTTTTGCATTCACACCAACAGCAGGCATGCTAAAGTGACTTTATAGTCAGGCAGCAGTTGGTATGAGTCAAAATATTTTTTGTTTCCTTCACTGTGTATTTTCTTTTTCATTTTTAAATGCCAGTTGTTGTTGCTGCATTCATGAATGCACTTACAAGTCTTGACCAATCGCTGTTAAACCTATGTTACTACGTGTCCCTGAAGCAAGATCTAGGACATCTCTTACATCATTTCAAAAAACAGGGTGTTTCCTCCAAAAATTAAAAGAAATGCCAAAAAGGAGTCTATGCTGAGGCGAATAGGCTTACAAAGACCACAAAGTCCACTTTAAACGGGCAGCTGGCGCAGAACATTCCACATTACTGAATTAAACACATCTCTGTATGCAAAGAGTCGTGACTATGACAATAAACCTCCCACTAGAAAACAAAGCTCTTTGTGGATGTTTTGGAAAGGCTGGCAGCAGCAATAAAAGATTTGTTTCATTTCCTTAACCATCTGCTAAGTCGCACATTTTATGAAATCTAGTCAGTCATTTCCCAAAAAACATCCCTAGGAAAATATCTTATGTAAGCTGCAACTCAAACTGACTATATTTGCCCCCCAACTCCAAAAGTTTGATTGAAAAGAGCTTTGTGATCTCGATGCTCCAGGCTACAGCTTTGTTGATGTAATTACAAAAGATTTCAGAGGCAACAAATAGCTGGTCTAAATAAAATGCTACAAACCCAAAGTAACATAAATCATCCTGCACGCTGGGAATACTTTATTTGTAATTTATCATTCCCTAACTAGTTTGAGCTGTATTTGGTTTTTGTTTGTTTTGGGGGGTTTTTGTTGGGTTTTTTGTACATATGAAAGGAAATCATAATAAAGACACCTGACAATTTCTTTCTTCAAAAAACCCCCCCAAAAATCTTCAAATAGAGTTCTTCAGTTGAAAGTCCACTGTGTATCCAATGGCTTTAAACCCTACATGACATGTTAGAAAGAACTCACATAGGAATAGAAAGCCATAAGACGCATGTGTGGTTTGATTTGGAAGGCAGTAATACACAAAGAGTGATTCGGATGCATTCAGAGAACTCGTGCATTTAAGGTCCAGAACTCGAAAACAAAAAGAGAGGAAAAACAAGGGTAGGTTTCAGACAGCATTCAGGATTTAAAACTCACATCCGCATGAATAATTAACTAAAGAAAGTGGAAGTATTCTTCTGAGGCCCAGGGGAGTAAAATGAGACTGTCTTGTGAGTCATTAGACAGTAGAAATTGTATTTTTCACAGCACAGACTCAAATAAATTGACCCCTTGCTGATGTTTGAATCTTACAGCAGTATTCTGCAAGCTCTTCAGTTCCTGAGGGGGTTTGGAGAATAATCTTTGATTAAAAATGCTGTTTTAAATCAATGTCTACAGAGAAAAGGTGCAGTGTTAATCAAAAGGATTTTGTTTCTGAATTCAAAACACATTACATAAACTATATTCTCTAGCAACCCTTGCCTGACTTCATTAAGCACAAATGAGATCATTTCCCCAGCACTGGGCACAAAGCTCTGCAATTTTTAATAATGGCAGAGATTATTTTTCACAAAAATAAAGACAACATTTCCATCCATTTTGTCTAAAATAAAAGCAATGATGCTTATAGGCTGAGCTTCATTCATTTGTTACATTTCTTTTGATATTCATTCGTACAGCCATGACTCTTGAATCCTAAACAAGTTGCAAACAAAACAAATGTAACTTGGATTTATTCAGAATTTCTGTATACTGAACTGACAGACCAGACTGTTCACCCTAATTTTAAGCACTGCTAACTATTGGAAGTGTTCTGGGCCATTTTCAACCCCTCAGTGAGTGGAGACTGAGCACTCGAGCTATGCAGGCCAAATCTGCTCACCCAGATGTCTTCTCAGAATATAGTAGCCTTTATAAAAACATGAAAAAATCTTGTGGACAGAAAGAAAAAGGGCCACTATGGAGGACAGAGGAGGCATTTGTTGACATTGTATCAAGTGTAACTCTGAGGTATTTGAGGCACAGAGAGGCCAGGTATTTGTCAGTCAGTTTTTCTTGTGCTTCTGCTGTCTCCAACTCAAACAACAAAAGCCCCATTGAGACAGCCTCCTCGTTTTTTTTCCTCTAGACAAGCACACAAAGCTTCCTGTACTAGGCTGCAACTGTCCGGTACTGAGACAACCACTTTTAGTTGCCCTTTTATGCACCTGTTTTATGTTTTACAGTACTAGCAAGAGCATGAAATACTTTATAAGACATTTTGTCTCATAATTTTTCTGCATTTGACATTGTTTTTTATGTGTTCGTAAGGCCAAACTTCCATAAAAGGCAACTTTATTCCACAGAGATAACAAAATGAAGCACAAGCACAGCAGGATTTCTTGAGGTTCTCGGCCTTTCCAGTCATCTGACAGTTTGCACACTTAGATCAATATCTCGCTGGTCTTACATATGCTGGATATTCACATGACCTCTGACAGAGAGCATTAGCTACTTATTGGAGGAAAGTGTTTACTCAATCAGCCATTTCCAGGTTCAAAAAGAGACCATTGGCACCGAGCTTCAGGGAGCCTGTGCTCGTGCATGTCTCAGCATAAATTAGTAAAGCCCCTGTGTCAGTCTCTGTCCAGACGGGAAGGTGAATCTCAGCCACAGGCAGGATTAGCTTTAATCCCTAAACATCGTACATGGTCCTTCTCAGCTGGGAGCCAATTCAGGCAATCATCATTGTCCAGATGTTTTTAAAGGCTTTTGATTATGGCTATGTTTTATCATTTTTAATGCATTTCCCTGTTTTGTAGCAGAGATGTATGGGCAGTAAGCAAACTTTCTCCAAAATATACAGGTGCAAAGATACGAAAGCACAGCAAATGACTAATATTGAACGAATTGACATCTGGACACTGATTTTGACTGTTTCTAAAAGCTCTGTCGGTATGTTATCCTATACTTAATTGTAATTAACCAAAAACGCATGCATTTCACTGACAGACAAGAAAGCCAAAACATGCTGAAGTACTGCATACAACATATGAAAGCGCTAGAACATTACTGAAGCTGCTTCTTTTCCTCACTGTCAGCCTTGATGAAAACAAACGTCTATTTTGACCGGCACACTTCTTAAAGTGATGGTGACCTGCATTTATAGTGCCCGATGCATTCCTGCGCTATAAATCTGACTCTTACCTCCTTCTCCCTCTCCTGTGTCCCTCGCTGGACCAAGTATGGCATCCCCTCAGCCTAATACTGTATGGAGAGACAATGGGTAGTGGGGGGGAGGAGTTACTATGTGAGCAGGAGCTAGAGTGGGGAGACAGAGGGAGTAAAAGCAGAATGAAAACTGGGAGAGAGAGAGAGAGAGAGAGGAGGGGGGCGCTCAGGAGGGAGATCGCTCGCTCACAATACTCTCAAAACACGAATGTGATGAAACGTTACATGAATGGCAATTCACCCCCCCTGCCCACCACCACCCCCTTCCCACCGCTCCTCAAATACGGTAAAAACAGCAATCCAAAATCTGTCTTCATGTGGGAAATGTAAGGAAAAACAAGAGACCGGGAAAGAATGGGTCCTGATTTTAAACAAGTCCCTTTCTTTGGCTTTCTTTGAATGACTTCTTAAGATTCGTAGTTGGCAGAGTGCCCATGGGTCCTGGATGGAAAAGGATAAAAGAGGGGCTGAGGTAGGGGGGCTGTCTATTGTGTTTGTTCCCTTCCTTTCAGTCTTGGCACTCCGGTTGATCTTTGCAGCCAGTTTGCTGAATATTCCACTCATTTATTCCTTGGTGGTATACAGAAGATTACATTTTTTTCTTATTCACAGTGCTCATGTCTTCTCCCACTGATGACACAAACTTTGTCTTTTGTCGTTCTCCACGTACAGCGTTGACAGTGTGGGTTTAAAATTTGAAGGCTTTAAGCCAGTGCTGCTCTGAAGAGCCTGGTGTCTTTAGAGTTTCTCTAGCTTTGTTTGGGCCTCTTTTCTCCCTCCTTTGTCCTCCTTATAGTCTATCACTAGTAGAGGGAGACTGCTGTTTTGCCTCGTGAATCTGAGCTGAAGACAGCAGGTGCTGTTGCCCCTCTCTGAGCCACACTCAATCACAGCTTTCTCCCCCTTCATCCATTTCCTCTACTAATACCCCCCCCCCCTCCAGCTCACATCGACAGGGGGAGGAGGGGGGGAGGTTGGATAAGGAGAATGAGCTACTGTATAATGAAACACACCCAGAGAAAAGATGCAGTTTGCTGAAGGTTTTAATTGAGTGACGTCACATTGGTGTGGTTAGAATGGCTTTATGAGCCGTGTGACACAGAATCGAAGTCGATCATGTAAACAGTGTAAAGGATTAATGCAACTGTATCGCTTGTCAGTCACCACTGCTGCTTGTGCTGCATCAGTGCCGCAAGAAAAGCCCTGTTTTCACTCACAGTCTACACCCCCCACCCCTCTTCCTCCTTACCCAGAAACCCTTCGTTCCCTCTCGCTGTCTTTCTCTTGCTTCCCCTCAAATAGACACACAGGCTTGGTTCATTACTATTCACCAGGTTTCACTAAGACACGCATCATTGCTCTGCTCTCTACAACTGTGTCGGGAGAGGCGCGGGGGGTGGGATAGGAGGACAGGGAGAAGGAGAAGAAGGGAAAAGCAAGAGATATCAAATGATAGAAAAGAATAAATCTCTGTTGTTTTCTGTCCTCGGACATGTGTACAAACATATATTACCAGACAGCTGTATGCATGAGTTGTTCTCTCCTCTGGCTGACAGAACAATCTTCAGGGGGGAATACAACTGGTTCAGTCCTCAGTGAAGAAATCTGTTATCCTTTTGTGGGGTTTTGAATTCATCTTGCCTTTCATTGACTCTGCTGAGATCATACACTCTATCACAGCATTCAAATTATTATCTGCACTGATATACTGACAAATTATTTCATCCATGAAAATGGGCACAGTGCTTGATTTTCTTTCTGTGTGTTAGCTCAGTCTAAGGCATCTATAGTCTAGAGCACTTCACTGTGAAACTAATCCTTTGTTATGCTGCTTTTAATTGCATTCTTTACTCAGCTGCTGTCGCTAGATTACAATTATTCGCAGGGCAATGCAAAACCATAAGACAGGAGGAAACTATGGAACAGTGCTAAGTGGATTTACTGTTAAGTGGAGCCGCAGTGACTAGTTAGTCCTCAAAAAAAGGTACGATAATCATATGATTTGATGCTATGACCAGAAGTTCCCTGATTTTAGCTTAATAAACATCAGTATTTGAATAGTGTATCTTTACTGTTTATTGCTGAAATATTTGTGAACAGCCTTTTAAAAATGTAATAGGCATTTTCTTATTTGCACAACCAATTAGTCAGTACTGAAGCCACAGTCACTTTAGCCCCTACCATATTTCTCATGAGCTGGGCTTGAGTGGCATCTGATGAGTAATATATTTAAAGATTAAATGTACTATTGCAAATTAGAGCCCATCAAAGACAGTAAAATTACTCTAAGAGGTTTTAATGTGGGGCAGCATGGTGGCGCGGTGGTTAGGACTGTTGCTTTACAGCAAGAAGTTCCATGGATTTAAATTCACCATCTGCCAAAGCCTTTCTGTAAGGAGTTTGCATGTTCTCCTCATGACTGTGTGGGGCTTACCACAGTTCATAGACATGCAGTTAGTAGGGTTTAGCTAATTTATGATTCTAAATTGGTCCTATCTCTAAATGGCTGTCTGTCTCTCTGTGTTAGCCCTGCGACAGACTGACAACCTGTCCTGGGTATACCCTCCCTCTTGCCCTATGGCAGCTGGAATGGCCTCCAGCCCACCAATGACCATGAATTGGATAAGTGGAAGAAAATGGATGGATGAGTGATTTTAATGCAAACATTAAAGCATTAGATGAAAAAAATCCAAACAGAGAAAAACCTAAAAATAAATGTTTAAAAGTGAATGTGAATTAGAAATACATTTTTCAAATGTTTTTGAATTATCTGTCAAAAACAGATGTCATACTAGAGCAAGAAATGACATAATTAGCTATTAAACAGCTATCAACAGTAGCAGCGCTGCTCTACTGATCTGAACTACACAAGCTCCAGATGTGGGATCAGCAGCTGTGCTTTGAGCTGTCTTTGGTGTGGAATCCTGACTAAAGTCTTTGGATAATCATCAGTGGTCCACTGAACTTAAACATCAATTGACATATTATTAAAGCCTCAACTATTAGAGGAAAAGGGTATTACTCAGTCCAGTTCTTTACAAAACCCGAGTGACATCCTCAAAGACGATTTATACTCATTAGAACACAAGAAAAGCCTTTTTTTAAGATTCATGATAAACTCTGGAGCTACTCCCACAAGGCCAGGCCTTATTTCTCTTGCTTTCTTCTTTTTACTAATATGTATATACTAATTGTGCAACCCAATATGTTTTGTTTGAAGTTTTTTTTTCTGTTTTTTTGTTAGCATAATTAGAAAACTCTTTTAATTAGTATACCTGCTAAATGTTTACTGGGGGTATATTTCATTCATTTCTTCTGCAATATACACAACAAGCAACTAAAAATAAATGTTTGTTTGTTTGTTTGTTTGTTTGTTTGTTTTTTACAAGATATGATTATCCATTTTAATTCAATTCAGTTCGATGAAATTTTATTTATATGGCATCAAATCACCAAAACTGTTGCCTCATTGGACAATAGCCAGTTATTGTTGCCATTAATGTTGCCATAATAGTTACTGTCAAGATCCCATTATTTTGTTTAATAGTTCACAAGTCATGTTTGATCACAACACTCATTTGACTCAACATACTTACTTTTTTTAACACTGGTAAATATTGGAATTTTCTTCTAGAGGGAACACCATCCTGTACAGCTGTTTAGATGTTAATTGGAGCTACACCTGAGATAACTTGAAGGCTGTGGAGATTAATGATTTGGTGAACTATGTCAGATTCAAGACCGTTTTCTATGCCACAAAGGTTGTTCTCGCTTTACTTGACTAAATCACCGTGGTGACTCTTAATGAACATGACGTTGTTTGAAGCCATTTATGTTGAGAGTTTCAGTCTAAGATCAACTGAAAGTTCTAGTTTAAGTGCTCTATACGTTCTCTGCTGGGGGAATTATAGCTCTTTATACTATATTTTACTCTGAATTCTTTGTAGATTTTGTAATTATGGATTTGTGAATGTGGAAGCCCAACAGGGGTTGAAAATTAGCAATAGCTATAAACTCTATATGCAGCACATCAATTTCATGCTCCATACTGGTATGTTAAACTATATGGTCCCTTTTAACATAAGTAAATAAGAAATGTATCATTAGCGTTACAGTGTTTTTGACATTGACTTCTGGTGCATTAATCTATTGTCTTATTTGCAATAATTTTGCATTTACGTTTTTTTATGAGCATTTTGTCATGATCATTTGATAACAACTGATTGGAGCAGGCAGTGCTCAAATGTATGATGAAGAAGAGTCATACAATGCATGAAACACCCCTTTTTACATGAGTGTACAAAGATCCTGAAGCAGGGAAGCCTGTGTTAACAGAGACTGGTGATAAACATTGTCGTGATACAGTTATCAGTGACTGGGGTTTTTAGGTTTTGTCATTCCAGCTAACACAAAGAAAGCTCGGCTATGTTGAACTTCCTTTCTTCCTTAGTATAGCCCTCTTCGTAGTGCGCCCCTCTGTAATGAAAAGTGTTAGTTAGTGTAAACCCTGTAATCACTTTCAAATAACCTAATTTATTAAAGCATCGTTTAAAGTCCTGTGAATAATTATAATTACACTAGATTGGTATATTCAAGCACAAAGGGGGTTCACAAGGGGGTGAGATCTTAACTGCATCACCAAATGCTAGGTTGAGAGCACAGAGCTCCAGAGAATGGCACTGTTTTGGCCTGCACTCATTTCTGTTTGCATACCACATTTCCCTGGCTCTATTTTGAGCCTGAGGAGATGTGAGCGGGTGCACTGCAGGGCATTTCCATCCAGGGCTACAGGGACTGTGGGAGAAATGCGGATAGGTGACCAATATATTTCTTATTGCCTCAGAAGGAGCCTGTGCCATGGCTACTTTAGCTTATCACTTTAGTTGTGTTAATGCATGATTTATGTATGCCTGCCTGAGTCGATAATTGTATACTATGTCATTGTGGCTTCTTTCTTATCATGCCCATTAAAGTAATAATTTTACGTGATTATTTTTAATGTGAACAGAATTTTGAAGATGTATTTGAGAGTAGCATAGAATTAAAAGGGGTTTCTCTTCTATTACAAAACATTTGGTCCTTTGCTGAGCAGGCTTTTTGGATCCTAAATGAATTGTATATAGTATAAAGAAGCAAATACAAGAGGTGAGAGTGAGGGGAGAAGAAGGAAAACTAGCATTCATCTCATGATTCCTGTCACATTTTCCTGGCACTGTCTCTGGCCTCTGATTGAAGATTGGATAAATGTCAGCTTATGGAGATGAGAAAGAAGAGCAAGATAATGCTGTTTTGGACCTTTATATAGCAGCCGTCAGCAACTATGTACTCAACTAAGAAAAATGCTGTGCTGGAAAGGTAGACAGTAAAACAGTAAATGGACTTCATAAATATATAGTGCTTTCTGAACACTCTCTGTTCTCTGTATTCCCTTACAAGTAAGGGGGAGAACAGAGAGGACAACTGCTTAAAAGGTATCATTTTATATATTTAATTATTTCTATTTGGTTCATCATCATATTTTTTTCATTCTAAAGAGTCAATTGAGTGTTTACATTTTTTTTCAGAGGCAAACCAAACTGAGTTTACCTTGAATGGCATGAAGGCAAAGCTTTTACACCATCTAGTGTTGAAAGGATGAAGAGAAGGCTGCTGTTCTTGAGTTACTTTGTTCTTTCACTGGGATGTTTGAGTTTCACTTTGCAGAATTTAAACCATCTGTTTAAGACGGTTTCAGCAAGTGAAATGAAACCAAATAATGGCGGATTCTAGTTTCAATTTTTATCTTTCATCTATTTTCTACTGAAAATGTTCCTGTGTCATTTCTGAAATTTTTATATAGAGTCATGTGAAAATGAAAGTAGACCCTCTTTCGATTCATCCGGTAATTAGGTTGTATTTACCTCATTTTAAGACAAGCTAAGACCACGTGTCACTTTTTATTTAACAAAATGAATCCTAAATTTGGAAGCAGTGTACACCCTTACTGCTTCCAAAGGAATAAAGAGGAGAAGTAGCAGATGGGTGCTGGTAATCAAATGCACTTAAATAACTGATCATCAGCAAGTGTGAGCACCTCTATAAAAGCAGATGTTTTGGCATTTTGTTCATTTGGTGCATTCAAATGGGTGATAACACAATGCCAAGGAGGAAAGATATCAGCAATGATCTTAAAAGAACTATTATTGCTGCCCATCCATCTAGGAAAGATTATAAAGTGATTTTCAAACAATTTAAAGTCTATAACCCTACAGTGAGAATGATTATTTACCAGTGGAAACCATTCAAGACAATTGCCAGTCTTCACATCAGGATCTGCAATGCTCAAAGAAATTGCAAAACCCCAAGGGTTATCTTAGGATACAGCCTTTAGTTGGCATCAACAGACACAACCAAAGTCGAGATATCTGGTCATAATGCACAGTGCAACAGCATAAAACACAGCATATCTGCACAAATGCCCCATACCAGCTGTCAAGCACAGAAATGGAAGGGTGATGATTTCAGCTTGTTTTGCAGCCACAAGACCTGGGTAACTTGCAGTCATTGATTTGACAATGAAGTCCTCTAAACACCAAAGTATTCTACAGTCAAATGTGAGGCCATCTTTCCAAGAGGAAAAGTTGGCCCTAATTGGGTCATGCAACAGGACAAAGATTCCAAGTACAAATCTACAACAGAATGACTGAAAAAGAAAAAAAAATCAAGGTGTTGCAATGAGCTGGTCAATGTCCAGACCGCAAGTGGCTTGAAACGCTGTGGCAACATCTTAAGAAAGCCGTGCATAACAAATCACAGCAAACCCCAATGAACTGAAACAGCACTGTAAAGAAGACTGGGCAAAAATCCTTCCCCAATAATACGAGGGACTGATATAGTCACACAGAAAGCAATTGCTTCAAGTTATTGCTGTTAAAAATGAATGTACAAGCCATTCATGGGGTGTACTTAATGTTTCACACACTGCTTCTACATGTCGTTAAATGAATATTAAACAAGTAATTTAAGTAATTTTAAAACCTGGCATAAACCAGATGATTTTTTTTTTATTGACCCTACTTGCAATACAATACAAAAAAAAAACAATATACAATTGAAATTAGACATTCTGCACTGCACTGCAATTCCTTTTAAAGTATATTCCAGTGCAAATAGTAATGAACTTTACATCTTTTTTAAATGTCGGCAAAGAGCATTTCTTCTAGTACTTGTCTGAGATTTTTAATTAGACGATCTGAGACCTTTTTTGCCACAGGCAATGTGAAAACTTGAAGGCTGCAGTCAAAATACACTCACAAGAGACTTTTCAGTGAAGTAGGAGAGATCTTATGTTTGGCAGTCTAATGTTAATTAGATGGGATTAGGTTGCAGTTTAAAAACTCATAAAAACATATATTTTCATGGTAAAAAAAAAAATGTATTTAAAGCAATTTTAAACTAAGAGAACGTGCATGTGAACCAGCTACACAAGTATACATTTTTAAGGCAATATAAAGGCAGATGAACTATCGCTTCCTAAACTAACCAGGGTAAATAATAATTTAATTCAAAAGTAGATGTCCTGCTTCAGTAACCAGAAACTGCTGTTTATTTTTAACACTCCCTGACATGCCTCTAAGATAATGTTAGTTGACAATTACCAAAAGGAGGCAACTTCTGTTGCTGTATCTCCAGAAGAGGAAATGGATGTTAATGAATGCCTGCTGTATAAACACACGTATTTCTAAAGTTAAAGTAACTGACCTTCATCTCCATGTCGAAGACAAATCAGTTACACATCTTACAGGGCTAACTGTGAATCTTAAATACAACACTGTGCAGAAAGATACAGCTACAGGAAAATGTGACTGTTTATGAATGTTCTATATAAGACGTGCAAATACAACAAACACAAAGAAAAGAATCAAGATTAATTTTTTTTGAAGAAGAAGACATCTGAAATAATGCATGCATCACAGTTTTGTGTTTAGGGGGAAATGCAGTCACTGTAGATGAAAATAAACATTCAAATGATATACCAGATGATGTGCTGATTACTGATTGAATAAAATTGGACTAAAAAGTACTACAAATAAAAAAATAAAATAAAATAAAAAAAAAAGGTTGTCAGTATGTGAATATATAGTTCAGTAAAACTCCTAGTATCTTTTACTGCACCAGTGCCTGTTATAAAACCCATGATTAAAGTTGAACAGAGTCAGTTTTAATGAAAAACCGCTGTTAAATTTGCCTCCACATTTTACAACCTTGCCGGAAGCCCATATTTGGCCACAACTAGTAGAGATTTGCTTCTTTTATGCAATCATTATAGGGATTAGCTATTAACTCCATTCATCCCTCCATTCAATTTCTTCCACTTATCCAAATGTATTAAGTCCTTTATTTTATTCATACACCTCAAGGTTAAGTACTTCAACAGCTGACTCATCGCACTTCATTACTGAATTCAGTTTTTGTTTTTTTTTTATCCCAAATAACTCTCCCAAAAATCGAAATCATGTTGGAGCCTTAAAGTGCGATTTGTCTGCTAGTTTCTCTGCAGTTTGACATTAGTTCTTGAAGTGGAGGCCAAGGTAAAGACTGCAGTTGCTTTTCACACATTAACTATCCTCACTTGCCATCCTGAACTTTATACTGGGCTGGCACTATACTGCTAATATGTTAAAAGTGCTACACAAAATGATTAAATTAACAGTCAAAATATTTCATACTGGAATGAAAGAAAAAGTAAGTAAGCTTCATCATCCTGTGGCAATGAATGTCTGAAAAAAGCCATCAGACTAGACAAAGTGTACCAGTGAACCAATAGTTATAGGCATGTTGCATACATATATAATATTGCTATAGACTATATATTGACTTTTTTTTTTTTTACCCAATTCTAAACAAAAATTATGTTTCTTAAAGATTTAAAATACAATTTAGAAGCCTGAATGGATAGACAGTGACATTGTCTTATTAATTATAGACACAGAGATTTTATAACCAAGAAATACTATAGGTCTAGTTGCAGTGGGCAAAAGTGCCAGTTGGCCGAAACACAATTTTTGTTTTGTTAACATTTTATATCATATTGTGATGTTTTTATTACACAAACTTCTTTTGTAATGTGTCTGAGTTGTCCAGGTGTCAAAGAAAATGCAACTTGTAAATGAGACACACATGGATCATTGCTTCCTGAGTGACACATTTTCCACTGAATGATTCGATGTACCACTGCACATAAATGCACACTAGCTTGTAGTATTTCACCTCACAAACCCGTTTTCAATGCTAATCATTGACACAATTCAAGTGGGGATATTTTTGTCGGAAGAATCTCCACTTCATCCATTAACTCGAGAGGACATCCTTTCCTGTTAAGCAATACAAAGAGGTTAGGGCTTAAAGCTTTAAAAGGGATCAAGAAACTCATTATGTTGCAGCAAGTATCCACGGAAACTCTGTGAAGCTGCTTTCCCATAACGCATATGCAAAATTTGGTTCTAAAAGGAAAAAAATATCATCTTGAAAGTTTCACTGAGCTACATCAATTTTTATTGAGCCCAAGATGTTTCTGGATGAGCGGATTTTAACTCTGTTCAAAAGGAATGCCCATCACACACTCACTTACTGGAGTGTTTTCTTCAGCTTTGGACTCTGCATTGCTTTTCTTGGACCTACGATTTTAGACTTGCAATGTCAAACAAACTCAACACTTAGACAGATCACCTGGGTATTTTTTGCCCAGCAGTTCTGCTTATTGATTGGCAGCTCTGTTGGTGGTATTTTCAAGAGGACGTAAGTATCACAATCTCGCAACTAGAGTCTGTGCTGTCGTATAAAAGTCTTGAAGGCATGCATAAATGACCTCTTGTTCTCTCTTTTCTTTTTTTAAAGGTTGTTGACCGCTCTTGCGGCCTTATTTGTTTCTGCTCTTATCATCTCTGTAATATTTGCCATCATCCCTCTGTGCAATAATGTCCTTGTTTTGGCCATTGCCATGGCTGTGTCTGGTTTGGCAATGGGTGTCATTGACACCATTGCTAACATCCAACTGGTGACCATATATCAGAAGGACTCCGCTGTTTTCCTACAGGTGAAAAAGTACCGACATGATCAAAATACTGAAATTCAATGAGCCAATTCAGATGTGTTTGCTTTGTCTGTCAAGTATTATCGAGATATTATATAGTGACAAAACGATGAGAATATTTGCAAAAGATTCTCAATAGGAGTGCACTGTGAAGTTAGTGCTAGTAATATACTGTGTTCTTCAAAAACTGCAGTAAGTAATGTCCTTGGCCTTTCTACTTTTTTGCAGGCTCTTCATTTTTTCATTGGGTTCGGTGCCCTAGTGAGCCCACTGATTGTAGATCCTTTCCTCTCAGAGACAGGCTGTGGGAATCACACAGGGAATGAGACTGAGGTCATACATCATTTCAGAAGCATGCTGAGAAACAGTCCAATCATAGAGCACAGCATACCTCTGAGTAACCTGTCCCATGGGGTAGAGAAAGAGGAGTCCAGTGTGCACTATGCTTTCTGGATCATGGCACTTATTAATGTAAGACCCTGAACAGATGTACATTGAATGAGAAGAGGCGGGTTTTTTGTTTGTTTGATTGTTTGTTATTGTATGATTATTGTTTCTTGAAATAAGAAAAAAAAAGTTGAATATTTGTGTACTTTCAGCTGCCTGTGCCCATTGCAGTCCTATATTTGATGTATCGAGAGCAGCTGATCCCATGTTGCCCCAGTGGCACGCCACGTCTTTTGGACAAGGATGAACTAGCAATGGAGAGCCAGCAGGGGGCCGAGGGCCCAGCTGTGGAACAGAATGAACATGAAGCTGGGGGTAAGGATATAGAGGGAGAGATTTTTGCACTAGGACTTTTATTTTAAAATGAAAAATACACAATTTTCATGAATTTTCAACCAGTTTAGATAAAAAAAACAAAGGAATGAATCGCACTTTGTGTGCACCAATCTGTCATTTTGTGACTTTTTGCCCTGTTACAGGTCATGGGAGTATCTTTAGCTGCTGTCAGAATGATAACCTGCGCGAGCTGCCTTTATCCTTCTTTATGATTCATATTCTTGGTGGGATGGTGCTTTTTATGACTGATGGTATTGTGGTGAGTGAGGAGTGCAGATAAATGACATGGTGTTCATTTCACCTATTATTTTACACATAGTTTTATGTGTGCTTACAAAAATTGCTCCCCATAAATCCCAGAAAGTAGAGCACATGAAAGAACGTCGATTTTCATTGCAGGGTGCATATGCCGGCTTTGTGTACACCTACGCTGTGGCACCACCGATGTCCTTGCCTCATAAGACGGCTGGTTACCTGGCCAGTATCTTTTGGGCAGCTATCACTGCTGGACGTTTGCTGTCCATACCACTCTCATATCGTTTCCAGCCTGTGAAACTACTCATATTCAACCTGGTAAGGCCAATAAAAAATTTAGAGGGCCTTCATCACATCATATTGCATACACAATAGAAATAAAATACACTGTAAATGTCAAACACTTGGTGATATAAATGCTAAATGGAACATATTTCCTCTTCTTTGTCTTTTGTTTGTCTTTTACAGGCAGGAGCTATTGTTACTGTGTTGATGCTGCTCATTTTCTACACCAACAGCATCTTTCTGTTTGTCGGGACCTGTTTATGTGGCCTCTTTCTGAGCAGCATATTCCCTTGTATGCTTGCCTACACTGAAGACATCCTTGACTACCAAGGTAAGATGAAGTGTTATCTGTGCATTAAGAATAACTCAGCAGTAGAATGAGTGCAAGAGGCGAAGTAATAAACTATGCATGCATTTTTTACAGGTTGTGCAACCTCTGTCCTTGTGACAAGTGCAGGGATGGGAGAGATGGTAATGCAAGTTCTTGTTGGCTCAGTAAGTGTGATGACTATCTTCATTATTAAAGAGAGAATGTGCAGAAGTTGAAAAATAGGCTTTTAATTGCAAAGAAAAAAACAAGCCCAGTCGAGATTTAAGATTCATGTTCAGGAGTTTAATTTTGCTGTCTCATCTGCAGATTATTCAGACTGAAGGCAGCTACAGCTTCCTGCTGTGTGGAATGATAATTGCCTGCATTGGTTTTATCCTCTTTATTGGTCTCCTGCTGTTCCATCGAATGCACAGAAATTACCTCACAGGTACAGCATCAGCCAGAATCCTCAGACACTCCTTTGAAATAAATAATTGTGGGTGTGCTGAAAGTTTGTTTGTTTTTGTTTTTTTGGTTGCTCATCAACCCCCTCTCCAAACCCCCTGCCATCCAAACAGGAACCTCAAAAAAGTCAGCCATGGTGGAGGAGCCAGCAACAGAGCAGAACGGGGCAGTCAAAACAGAACAGATCAACATGGAAGAGAGTATTCAAGACAGCCCGAATTGATGTGTATTTAACCGCCGACTGCTGGAGACTGAGTACTGCAGTACAAAAATCATCAAATAGTGTGTGCAAGTGTATCTTTTTTTGTGTGTTTTGCAAATCAGTACTGTTTTAAAAGACAGTCTGGTCTCTTAAATTGTTTTTATAAATTACAACCTGCATTCATCAAATTGTGTTTTATTGTGTTTTATATTGCTTTTACAATGCAAGAATTATGAATAAAAAAATGTTAAAAAACCTGACAAGTACACAAGTTATTTTGATACAGTTAACTGACTCTAAATGTTGATTTTTCTTGCACTCAAAACACCAGCCCCAGGTTTTATATTGTTTAACATCCATCCAACATGAGGACTAGTGACCAAATGTCGAGTTGAGTCCTCCAGCCTTTGAACAGTTAGTCAATCTGTAACAAACCAGAACAGTAGCAGCAGCAAGAACTTGTTCTTTCTACTGCAGTTGGCAAACAGTTCTGTAAGTCCCAAGTACATGTTGTTAACCTTACTGATCCAGAGCCCACTGTCCACGCCACTGATCAACATGAGAAGAGCTTCCACCACTGCCTCCATTAGCTGTGTTCATTCTGATTATTAGTGAAGGGGACTTGACTGGGGTTCACAGGCTGGAAAACCTTAGAAATAAATAGTTATTGTTAAGATGGTTCTGCTTATGCCTCTGAATTTGTAGGCTGACGGAGGGAGGAAAACCAAACCCAGCTTACACTTTAACAGAGCAAAGTACACCCTGCACAGATCAACACAAGTTTCTAAAGAAATTGATTCAGTAATACATTTTCTTCCACATTTCGGCTGTTTTTGAGGAGATTAATTGTTGCCTACTTTCCTTAGCTATTAAAAATGAGTTATGGGGTTCGTAGTCATCCATAAAAGTAGTCCATACTATGGCATCTCCAAACTTGCTCTTTGTCAGCAAGTCAACCTTCAGGTGACCAGCAGGGAGCGATATAGACAGCATTTTTATTGTGATTAAAAACTTTATCTGGACAATGGGACAATCAAAAACATTTGTTCTTCCTTCCTATTGCAAAATGACCCTATTGCAAAATGGCTCTTCCTATTGCAAAATGGGAAGCAGATTTATGAGTCAGCCTAGACCCAAAACTTCCTCTCTCAAATATGCTTAAAAACCTTTAAATTGATTAGAATCCCAGTCTACAATTAATACAAAACAAAATTCTACATAGAGTGCACTATACAGGTCAACGGATGTTCAAGTTGGGCTTTACATCTTCCAACAATAAACTGGACAACTAAATCCACGCTCTTTGGTTCTGTCCACCAGTTCAGAAGTTTTGGCACGGGATATGTGAAGACCTATTAAAGTGTCTGAAATGTAACATTCCAACCTCCCCTCTAGTGTGCTTGTTGGGCAACTTGGATGATGTCACTATAGAAATGAATATAGCCCGCATGGTTTTCACTGCCCTATGCGTTGCTAAGAAAACGGTGCTCATAAACTGGAAAAATAAAAATAATACTCATTCTGACCAATATAGAGACCATCTAATAGATCACATTAGTCTTGATACAGCCTCTGCCACCACATTGGATCAATCCTTCTGAGCTCCTTTGTTGGCTCCATCGTCTAGTGGGGCTGGGGGTCGTAGTTTTGTCCCGCCTTTGCTATTGTGGTTGATGTGGCTATAGGGACAGGCTTAGGGCATCTGGGGATCCCCTAGGGACATTTCCCTGGAGGGCTTAACCCGGGGGCTGTGGTCATGACCTGGTTAGGGGCGCTGGTGGCTCTTGGATGGTGTTTTCCTGGTGGCTGCATGCAGCAGGGCTGGGGGGGGATCTGTGGTGGCGGACGTAGGTTACTGGCCTGGTAGCCTGGCTGCCCCTGGGTGGGTCCAGGGCGGGCATGGGGGCTTGGGGTTCTGGGGGTGCTCCGCCTCTTGGCTGGGGGTCTGGCTGGGCTTTGGAGGCTTGGGTCCTGGTTCGTGTGTCACCAGGTTGTGGGTGGGTGCATGCATGTGGGCTCAGCCCTGGCGTGGGGGCCTCTGGTGCATCAGCCAAACTGGGGGCCTCTTCAACTGGCGGGGGGTTTGTTACATCCTTGCAGGAGTTCTCTGCTCTCCACGAGTTCACTCTGCAGATGCGGAAGATATATAGGAGAGGTGGAAAATGAACTTAACCTGGGTCCTATTGTCTTTTGTAGACTGGGAGATGATTGGACGATGAGGTGGGTACAGTTTCAGGTCGGATGGGCCGCCCCGGGTTCTGTGGGGCTTGGTGGTGCTGCTGCCATAGGCCCTGGCCCGGATGTCTGTGTCTATATATCAGGTCGGGTCTTAGACTCCAGCTCTCTGGGAACATCTCAGGCCCTCCCAGGTATGGGGGCCTATCTCCCCCCACCACACTCCCTGCTGGTGGCTGATGCCCTCAGGTGACGCTGCGTTGGTGGTTCTTGGTGTCCAGGGCTGGGTGCTCCGGGTATGTACCGGCTCACTCCCAATGGCTGCTTGGCGGGGCCGGGTGCCCATGGCTCAGTCGGGCCCCTTCTGGGGACTGGGGGGCCCTCAGACCTCGGGCCTCTGGGCCTGGGGCTCAGTCCACTCTGGTACAGCTGGCAGCTGACAGAGCCCGCGGGCATGCCACTGCAGCCCCCTGCGGCTTCTGCTCCGTGGCTACTGGGTGACCCCTCGTCTGGGGCTCTCCTCAGTTTTTTCCAGGAGGATGGCACAGTTGCCCCTCCGTTGGTCCTCCTTGGGCTCTCACGCTCTGGGGGCCTCTGGATGTCTGGGGCCTTGATCTCCTCCATGCCTGCTTCATGCCAATGGCGCGATATGGCAGCCTCGCTTCTGTCAGTCTGCCCCAGGGCAGCTGTGGCTACAACCGTAGCTTGCCTCCACCAGTGTATGAATGTGAGTGTGAATGAATAATGGCATTGTAAAGCGCTTTGGGTGCCTTGAAAAGCGCTATATAAATCCAATGCATTATTATTATTATTATTATGCCCTGGGGGACAGGGCTATGGTTCGCCATAGTATTGTGATGCTCTCTTTTTGCCTCTGCTCTCTTTTTTTTCTCTCAACAGGTGATCCAGGTGATTTTTTCTCCTTTTTTTAAGTGTCCTCTTTCACTGTCCCTCTTCCCCTCAGTTTTTCTTTCCCTCCCTCTCTTTCTTTATCCCTTTACTATCCCCCAGTCATGTCTGTCCCATCTGTAATAACTTAAAATAAAATAAAACAAAATAACATAAATAAATAATAATAACAAAGGTCAATCAAATGGACCAATACGGCAAGGCCGTGATGATCCATTTGGTGAAGTAAATCCGTTTGGCATCTTTCTTGGCCTTCAGACAACAATTTTGATGGCTAAAAAACAAAACGGTACAGGCAAAATAAAAAAATTGTTCTTTTCACATTTCCTCCTATAGAGCAAAGGGAAATTCCTCACACTTAATATATATACTGAATAAGTATAGGTTATGGAGATTAGACAATTTTAACTTAGTTCAGTAACTCATCACAGTCAAAAAGAGTGCCCTGACAAATGAAAAATAAGTATTCTCTGTGTGTCTGTACCCTTGATCTGGAAGTTCTTGATGATGTCACAGCCCATGGATATGCTATGGTTTTTCTTTGTAGTCATATGGCACATCCTGAGGCTGACTCCAAACTTCAGTTACTTCACCTGTCAGAGACTCACAGATTTGTGCTGTCACAAAGCTGCACATCAATGACAGTATGAAATGTCATCAGTTATTTAGGAGTGTGTCTTACTTTAATAAACCAACTTATTCTGAGACCGTGCATGTGCTTTTGTATATATAACTGCAACTATATCTTACAGATGTAAACCTACAGAAGCTCTTATCCTAGGAGCATTTGAAGTTACTGTACTCATGAGCCATAAAATTAATATGTCATAACATTAATATCCAGGGCCTTAGTGGTGAAGGAGTTCATTTTTAGAGTCCTTTCATTCAACTGCAATCCACTATAATGCTTCAAATGCTTACTGGCCAAGCTTGTCAAAATGATAAGCAGAATCAATGGTGTCCTTTCCAGCCAACACAGCAGCAGACATAAGAAGACAAGCCTTGTTGCACTGCTTGGTCTCATTCTGAAAGTCAGGTTTCATCTCCCATTGAATGTCAGCAGATATCAAATATTTAGTGCTGAACTTCAGATTTCATGATTTTTAATATGTTCAGGTGGTGAGCTGGACACCCCGTGGGGTTTTATTGTGGCATTTTGTCACATTGCTATCACGTACAGAATTATTTAAAGCTTACTGAGACTAAAAGTACAAGTGAAGTAGAAGACTAGACACTCCAAATAAATAGATAAATAAATAATGTTATAATAACTCCAGGAAAACTGCTTGTCCTCAGGAAGGCATTGTCTGATGGCTGGCTAGTCTCAGTCAATGTCAAACTCGTACTTCCTCAGGAATTAAATAATTGAATTAATGATGGTCTGATGGTTGGCAGAACTCATGCTGGGGTGGAGCTGGACGTCAAAGCAACTGGCAGGCAGGCTAAAGCAGCTTAAACAAAGAGAGCTATCAATTAGTTGCATAGAAAGGTATCAGCTATCTGTGCATTTTCTTATTCTAGCCAAAATTTTATCCAGAGAGAAAAGACTTGCTTGCTGTTTCTGCCAGTGAATCCAATACTTTGCACTGCAGTAACAACGTAACCACTCCCATATACCTAACTGTGTAACATATTGTTCCTTGAATGAAATACTATATTTAAAAAATTCACAAACAAATTATTTTATGTACTCCCTCATTCTTCTGGCCATTGATTTAACTTTAAAGCTCCATGTTTTACATACAGCTTTTTATATACAGCCACAATTCCCAACCAGTACTTTGCAAATCAATATCTCCTACTAGGAGGTCAACAGGCAGACTCACTTTTATAGACACCTAATTTAACAAAACGTTACAAAATGCTACATCTGGGAGATGGGTTTATTTGCAAAAGATTTAACAAAAACATGTGACTGCTTATCAGGATTTCAGGCACAGTCTCTACAGGCATGCTTAGTCCTTGTGTGAAGGACTCTTCTATCCAAAGAAAACACAATTACAAAAGTAACACGTTCAGCAGCAAATAGCGCTCTGATATAAAATATTATACAAAAACCTCAAAAGACCATTGATAAATTTGTCAAACCTGTTTGTTTAGAATCCAAAACTACAGTTAATACTCTTATCTAAGAGCTTTAAATCTCTAAAGTGTAGAATAAATGACAAACCAATGCCAAGAGACAGACCAAAACAAGATGAAAGATGGATGTTTATGATTTTGCGAAAGTGCGGGGATTAATGATATAAAATATGCCTTTGTGTCATGCTGTAAATTTTATGTCACTGTTGAGCAGTGACATAGAACATTAAGAGTCAACTCACACAAACAACAGACAAAATTGCCTTTGAAAACCTATTTAGGTTGCAGATATGTGATGATAAATATGTTTGACAACTCTAATCATGCCTAAAGAAGGGTCATGATATGTCATAAAGAATGATTTGCATTCAATCCAGAGCATTCCCAGGGTAAATGGAGACCTTATCTAGTCATTTCAGCTTCTATTATAATAACCCTCTATATCTTTAACTGTTTATATCATTTTTAAAGAGCTGCTGTCAGTGGAAAGCACCTTGGCTGAAATAAGAGCCTCAAAGCAGAAGTAGTCCCACTTGAATTTCCAAAACAATTTGCTGATGTAGCTGCAAAAAGTCAAAGGTCAAACAAATGTCAAGCAGGCTGAGAGTAGGATGTTTCATTTATATACTGATTTTTTGTTACAAGTGAAAAACAATCCAGTTTAAGCTGTCACTAAGGGCATTTTGTCAATTCAGAAGAGTTAATTTAGTAGTCTACTTGAGAATTCTTACCCTGGGGTATAAGTCAAAGACCAATTTGTCATATATTATACACATACATTATACATTTCTTCACAAAAATATAACTCAAATATCTTAAATATTCACAAACCTGAAATGAGTTTCTTAGTATCTGGTAGAAATTACTCTCTATGTGTTATACATGAAATTTATATAGCTAACGGTTTTCAGAAACAGATGTGCACATGGGTGTTGCAACCACATTGCAAATTTAGTCACAGGCGCATGCATGCAACAGGATAGTTCTGTTTTTTTGTAGGCTGACCTTAACTCTGTGACCTTAAAGTGTTAACCCAAAATTAAAGGTTCCTCACAAAACCCTATTACAGATTTTGTATTAACAGTTTGATTTTTTTATTATGAGGCATAATACACAATGTGATATATCAGTGTTTAGCATGTTGTCACATTTTTCTTATGTTGAGATCAGGGTTCTGAAGAAGTTTTCCAGTTTGTTTGTATGAGCAAAGCTCTAAACTGAAAGAAAAATACCTTTAGAAACTACTGAAGACAATTTGTTATTTACTACATGTAAAATACATAATAACAAATCAAAATATTAAAAATAATCTTCCCTTCAACATGAATAATCAAACTATCAAGTCCACTAAAGTTCTACAGTACAAATGTAATGGGTACATAAAATATTGAAGCCCATAAAAGGAAACTGTAAGTGTAATTTTTTATTGTAATACTGGCATCAGTTCCATCATTACTGAGCCATTAGAATGTATAATGGTACAAAATGGCAAAGAACCAAATTAGAGGAATAAAAGCCTGAGGAAAACCATACAAATGCAATATATGTGAAGCAATGGGAGGAAGGATAACTTTGTTTGTCCCACAGCAATTCATATCTTCAAAATAATTTTAAAGATTTGAGAAAGTCTGATGGGGCTATGCAGCAGACTGTTGTTAGAGACGAAGAAAACAACTGGATTAGGAAATCAGTCTGTACATTATGTGGTGTGACAGGCTGGTATTTAGTGCCACCTACTGTTGGAAAAAATCGGTTTAAAGTACCCCTTCTGGATTTCTCAGAAAAGGATGACATGTTAGACACTCATTCCAAAGAGATGACAAAGAATAAAAGGCAGATTTGTGATGCTTTACATGAACACAAAAATCATTAAGAGCAAGATAGATAGATGGATGGAAAGATCTGGTCACTCCCAACAAAAATCTTAGCATTTTCAACTCTGCCACCTCTGACTCAGCCTCCCGTCTTTTTGTTAGAGCCAGCATCTCCAAATCGTCTGATAAATCGAATCAGATCTCACTGACATCTTTCAAACTTCCCTGTTTGCTCTTGCTGCTATCCTTCTATTACAAATCACCCTTAATATTCATCTCCACCCACTCCACCCTGCCTGCACTCTCTTGTTCAACTCTCTTGTGCTCTGTCCATTGCTTTGCATGGTTTACCCCAGGTAATTTAACTTACATATGGAAATAAAGCAACAGAAATCATTTACAGCACTTTCATTTTAAATCAACAGACAGACCAGAGTTTATATGCAGAGGCCACAGTTCGTCTCTTTTGTTTCCATAAAGTATAAAGTCCCAGAAAACTGAATCTCCCAAACAATTAATATACAACACTCTGAAAACAGTTCGCACTGTAAGCATCTAGATAAATGGATTTCTTTTTTTTAGTAGAAGGCTCTTGAGTAGGCGTATCTTTAAGTATTTCTTTTTGAAACAAGTAGAGGAACATTTGGTTACTAAGCTGTTACTTCATATAAAAGAAGCTCAGTAAATTTAAAAAATGCTGAAGACAATAATGAGGAAAACATTAATCTATCACAGGGTTATCAAGGTGAGCTGTTTGGCCAAAAGGAACAGCTGAGTGTGTTCTAAAAAAAAACAAAAAAAACAAAAAAAACACACATAAACCCCCCATAAAAAAAATTGGAAAATGGTAAATAAGCTGGTAAACCATGGAGCACAAAATACTGGACAACTGAAATACGTTTTGATGGTGAAGGAAAAAAAATGAACTTTTAACCACTTTTAAGAGACAAAAATTCTGATAAAACTGAGGTTATTGTACTTGGCCATAAAAAATCTTAGAAATATTTATCTTAGAACAGCGCGATGAATCTTGGAGTCATTTTTGAACAGGATATTTCCTTCAGTGCACGTGTCAAAGACATATGTAGGACTTCTTTGTTCCATTTGCGCCATATCGCTACAATGACTAACATCCTGTCTTGGAGTGACGCCAATAATTAGTTCATGTATTTATTACTTCAAGGCTGGACTACTGTAATTTGTTATTATCAGGATGTCCTAAAAACTCCCTGAAAAGCCTTCATTTGATCCAAAATTCTTACCAGATTCCCAGTTTAAATTCGGGAGACAGACACCGTTTCTACTTCTAAGATTAACCTTAAAACTTTCCTTTTTGCTAAAGCATATAGGTAGGGCTGGATCACACGACTCTGAATCCTCCCTTAGTTACGCTGCAATAGGTGTAGGCTCCTGGGAGATTCCCATGATGCACTGAGTATTTTCTTCAGCCACCTTTTCCAGTCATAATGTGTTTATACAGCTCTCTTCATTTAATCATTAGTTATTATTAATCTCTGCCTGTCTTCCACAGCATGTCTTTTGTCCTGTCTTCCTCCGCTCACCCTAACCGGTCACAGCAGATGACCGCCACTCCCTGAGCCTGGTTCTGCTGGAGGTTTCTTCCTGTTAAAAGGGAGTTTTTCCTTCCCACTTGCTTATAGGGGGTCATATGATTGTTGGGTTTTTCTCTGTTGTATTATTTTATGGTCTACCTTAGAATATAAAGCGCATTGCAGTATAAATAAAACTAAATTGAATTGATTTGAAAATGATCAGGAAAATGGAGAGGGTAAAAAAAAACACAAAATACCTCATGGCCCAAAGCATACTCTGTTATCTGTCAAACATGGTCGAGTTTCTGTTAGGGTTTGGTCGTATGGCTGCCAATGTAGCTGGCCCCCACTGGCATTTATTGATGATCTCACTGCTGACAGAAGCAACAGGATGAATGCAGAATTATATGAGAGCAGTCTGTGTGCTCAGATTCAGCCAAACACATAAAACATATTGGACAGCAGTTCATCATTCAGCAGGACAAGGATACTAAACAAACAACTAAAGCAACCGAAGACTATACAACTACTTACTGGCAGGAGAGTACACAGCAGTGACAAAATCTTTCTTTACTTGACTGTCAAACAAAAATCTCTTCCTCATACATTGCAAAATGAAGGCTTTTCTCACTGCTACATTCTGTTGCCATGTTTTCTTATTTACTTGCCATGTCCTACAGCAGCTGTGACTCAGTAGTTAGAGCCTTCCAGCTACCAACCTGATGGCTGTCGGTTTGATCCTAAAAGTGTGAGTGTGTGCATGATAGATAGAGAGCCCTTAAAGGCATAGAGTAAAGCAGTGAATAAATGTGTAGGTCTCTAGAAATAAGAGTGCTATAAGAGGAACTATGGTACTGCATCACATTAGGATATTGAGACAACTATATGAGGACAGTGTTAGGCTGTGTAGTCAGAGTGACAGATGGGTTTAAAGCGGTGGTGCGATTACATTAGGAAACCATCAGGAAGCCCATTCATGTTTGCCAGGTGACCAGATTAACAGATGAGGTCAGGGAGGAGTCTGTGGACTATAATGTTTGCAGATGACACTGTATTCATGGATGTAGTGAAGGAGGACATGCAGAGGGTTGGTGGTGTGACACAGGAAATTACTGGGGATTTGTATTATTCTATTATGTTTGTATTATTGTAGGGTCTTTACCCTACAATGCTAATATAAAGCACTTCAAGGCAACTCTTGTTGTGATTTGGCACTTTAGACATAAAATTAAATTGAATTGAAAATTGAGATGGTGAGACGGAGTGAGATGATCTGCTGTGGCCACTCCTAAAGGGAGCAGCCAGATGAAGAAGATCGAGAAGGTATATTCCTAATCTACCTTCTCGATCTACCTAAGATTCCTAATTAAATTATCTATACTTAACAAAAAGTTATGTATTGTAAGTATATATGGCCCAAATGTTGATGACCCCTCATTCTTCCACGCTATTTTTAGTGAACACCTAGATTGCTCACTTGTTCTTGGGGGCCACCTCAACTTTGGACCAAATGAAGAAATGGACAGGCTCAATACAGCAAGAACTCAGCACAACTGGCTGTTCACAAATATAAACAGTACATGAGGAATTCTGGACTTTGCAACGAATGGCGTTCCCTTCACCCCAGCCGTAAGGAATATACTTTCGTCTCAAATGTCCATGACTCCTACTCTTGTCTGGATTATTTCCTAGTCAGCAGCTCACTGTTGAGTGACACTTCAGACACTGAGATACACCCTATAGCTGTCAGTGATCATGCTCCTGTATCTTTAATTCTAACACATAAGAAGATCATTCCGCCAAGTAAAAGCTGGAGATTTAATACATCATTGCTTAAAGATGAAGATTTTATTAAATATTTTTAAAAAGAGTGGGATTTATATTTAGACTATAGTGACCTGCCTGGAACATCAGCATCTGTTCTCTTTAAAGCAGGGAAAGCTGTGATGAGAGGTAAAATTATTTAATTCTCATCACATAAAAAGAAAAGAGAAAACAAACATATTCAGAAATTACACGAAATCATCAAATCTTTAGAAAAAGCCTATGTGTCCTCCCAGGAACAGGAAATATTGAAGAAAATATGACAAACAAAACTAGAATTCAATGAAATTATTAGTTAAAAAAATACACACACAATCCTTAGTACGAAGACTTAACTTGCAAAATTTTGAACATGGTCAATTTCTAGCTAACCAGTTCAAAATAAATAAAGAAAAAGCAACTATATGTGCCGTTAAAGACTTATCCAGGAACACATTATATCACCCTGAAAGAATAAACAATACTTTTAGAGACTTTTACAAAACTTTATATCCACCCCAGGTAAACCCATCAAAAAACAAAATTGATACGTTTCTTGACAACGTATCCCTTCCAAAATTACCAGACAGTCGAGCAATAGCACTGGATTTACATCAACTGAACTGCAGGAAGCCCTGAAAAGTATGCCCAATAATAAGGATCCAGGTCCAGATGGATTTCCAGCAGAATTTCTGGACAAATCTGGCACCAGTATTCCACAGAATGTTGCAGGAAATTAAGGAAAATGTCAGATTACCACTAAATATGAATTCTGCCAACATTAGTATCCTGCTAAAACTAGGCAACGACCCTTTATTTCCCACCAGCTATTGTCCAATATTAAAAAAAAAGTTAATAATGTTGACCTTAAAATAATCTGCAAAGCTCTCTCAAAAAGGTTAGAGAAGATAATGCCCCCTCATAATGCATCCTGACCAAACTGGTTTCATAAAAGGTAAGCACTCATCAACAAATACACATAGATTACTTAATTTGATAGACCCTTCATGTAGTAAAAACCCTGGAAAGTTTTATTTACAGCTTTCCAAAATTTGGTTTTGGAAAGTCTTTTATAAACTTGTTAAAAGTATTATATAATTCTCCAACAGCATGTATCAAGACAATTGACCAAACATCCTCCAGCTTCTGTCACCAGAGAGGCACAAGGCAGGGACGCCCACTCTACCCTTCACTGTTTGCAGTTTTTAATCGAACCACTAGGAGCAGCAAATCGGGAGGAAATAGATATTAAGGGCATAAAATGATCTGGCTAGATGGAAATCGCTACCCATATAACAGATGGGAAGGGTTGCTTCAATGATAATGATGGTCTTGCCAAGAATCAATTATTTTTTCTCAATGATCCCGAGTAAGCCACCACCAGACTGATTTAGATCTCTGGAATCTTCTATTTTTAAATTACTTTGGATAGATAAACCCCGCGTATCAGCTTAAAAACTCTACAAAGGACCAAGGATAAAGGAGGATTAGATCTGCCTAACTTAAACAGTACTTCTTAGCCAACAGGCTACAAGTCATCTCAGGATGGTTAAAACATACCCTCTTAGATGAGCCCGAGCTAGACGTAGAACAGGCACTATGCAATAATATACAGATTTCTGACCTACAATTCATTAGTTCAAACATCAAACGACATATATGCTTAGTATCAATATCAGCTCCTCTCTGACAGCATAATGGGTGTTTCTAAAAATGACTGAGTCTTCATTAATCACATCCAAACCTACACCCATATTCCTGTAACTATCATACTTACTTTTGGAAGTACTTACGTTTGTTTTATTGTACCTTTTATATTTTACATTTATATTTATTATTGCATTTTGCACCAAGAGAGTGGCACTCCAATTTCGTTGTACCCTGTACAATGACAATAAAGGCTATTCTATTCTATTCTATTCTATTTGGAACAACCCTGACATACTACAGAACAATAATATGATTAACTTCCCAGATTGGAGTTGTAAAGGAATTAAATACTTGAAACATATATTTGAAGGAACAGACTTTATTCCATTTGACAGATTAATTATACAGTATGGGATTAACAACCTTTCCTCCCCATCCTCAACTGAATCCCTCCTCCCACACCATCCCACCATCACACATGCAGGGCCTTGAGGTACAGGTACATCACTGAGGTGCAGGGGAGGCATTCCTCCTTTGTCCCCTCCTGCCCCCCTGTACCTCAGTTTTATTCCACAACATAGACACTCACATTGCTTAAACTCTCATACATATTGGGTATGGGCACACTAAAAAGCATCTTAAGACTTCCAGCAGGATAAAAAAAAATTCATTATAAGATGAAGGTGATTACTTTAATCAACCCTGACTTTTTTTTCAGTGACCCTTCCATTTAAGGGACTAATGCTGATGAAAACTTGCCTTTCATTCAAACATTCATTCTTTTGCGTTGTTGCCTGTTGTTGCCTGTTGTTGCCTGTTGTTGCCTAGTCCTGTCCTTGTTTATCGTGATTCAAGAATTTCCTGTCATTTGGCTGTGGTATTTTGAGCAATGAGAGAGTATGACACAGTATGACATTACTGCGCAAGACCAAAGGAGAAGTTGCATAGCTGGTCTTTTCTCACCCTTTAACTTTTCATAACGACCATGAGGACATCTGGAACATTTGTCTGCCTATTTAATGGTAATCTGTCAAAAGTACTAGCCTTGCCTTGCCATTTTTTTCTTCAACTGCAGTTATCCGATTAACATCTGATGTTAAATGGTTTGGGATTTTGCAGGTCCAGCTTTCTGTTTGTTGTTGTGGATAATACAGCATGCAGCGGAATCACTTCTGCTTTCAGCTCCAGAGGTGGTAAAAGCAACAAACAGAGGGTCTGTAACGGTGCCTTGTCAGTATGACCTTCAGTACAAAGAAAACACAAAGTACTGGTGCAAAGGAAAGATATATGAGTTTTGCAGGATAGTGGTAAAGACACCAAAGAAGCGTTTTAACAACAGAACCTTCATTGCTGATGATAAGGAAGCAGGAGTGTTCAGTATAACTATGACATCTATCAGACAAAGTGACGAAGATAAGTACTGGTGTGTCATCGCGACTTCTGGAAGAAATATCTTTACTGGTGTCAGCCTCCTTGTCTCCCAAGCAGGTAAACTTCAGCTTAAGACACTTTATCATCAGATGTGCTATTGCTGATTCAGTAGTTTCTTTCTTTGATTGCACAGAATAATCACCAAACTTAAAAGTTGTAAATGTAATCTATTACTACTCTAGAAAGGGCAGCTCGAGTGTTGTCTGAACCTTTCGGCTAAACTAGTTAAACGACACATTGTTTGCCTCACAATCATGTTGTTTGTGATCTGAACGACTGATTAGGTTTCTGAGAAAGATTCTTATAATTTTCAAATCTAAATGACCATTTGTGGTTGTTTCATCTGAGACACTGACAATTCATCAATATCTTAATCAAAGACTGATCATAATTGTGTTGTTTTTTTTTAATGTTGCTCTACCACAGTGAAATATAACCCAACCACAAGTTGTACCTTTGATTTTCTTTTATAAGTGCTTCTAACTATAAGCATATGAGTCTGAGAACACCTTTTAAATTACACTGCTTGTCATCTAGTAGATAGTATGGAGCAGAAAATGCCAGAAACTTGTATATAAAAGATGATTAAACTTTAAAAAACACTATATTGTATAAATGGTCATTTCTAATATTTGATTTTTTCCACTTTCAAATTAAATTTTTATTTCTCATTATTTCCATTAGATTATAAGATATTATGTTATTATTAGATATCAGATTGTTTCTTGTTCTCAACATCTGTTGAAAACACCTGATAACGCTCTGAACTGCTTTGTAATGCAGTTATAAGGGGAAAGTCAGTATTAATATCATGAATATCATTTATTGACTTTTAATGCAAAGTCTTCTTATCCACAGTGACAACCCCAACCACCAGCACACAAATTACTCCAATTCAAGATGAAAAAAGGTAAGAAGAGTCTAAGGATATTATACTGTTTGCTATACCATCATCAACTTTAAAAATGTAGTAGTAAACATTAGAAAAATCAACTATCTTGTACAAAAATAGTAACAAATAGTAGTACATATAATGTTGTTGTTGTTGTTGTTTTAATCTAGTTCGTGGGTGACTCTACGTTGGATTCTCTTTATTTTAATGCTGTGTTGTTTGGCATCAACACATATCGCTGCATGGAGAATAAAGACTGCAAGGAAAATATGACTATGACAACCATTTTACCCTCAGAACTTATACATTGATGAATTAAAGCCTTACACTGTCATAATTTTAAAAAAGAAACATGGGTAAATTGGTATAAACATAATCCTACTAAAACTATTCTTCCAGTGGATGTTCATTCAGTGTGTGACCTGAGCTGAAAATAAACCAAATGAAAAAGAGGCTTTCAGACTCTTTTGTTTTTTCTAAGTATTTAAATGATTTAAATGTCATTCATTTTAATGTCAGTGCCTAAGATAACTTTAGGCTCAACTATTGAATATCCTATCAGCTGAAAATTAACAGCCCCAAATCCTAGAGGGCCCTTGGCTTTCACTTAATTTATTTGCAGATCTCATATGGGCGGACACGGTGATTGTTATTCTCTTTGCGATGAATCTCTGATATCTAAGATTTCTGTCAATATTGCACTCCAGAGATCTGAAAACTATGTGGAATAAAAATCTCTTCATATGCAAACACAGAGTGAACTATTGTGAGGAGCTCCTTCTAAAAGTCAAAACACTCACAATAAGTTGGTTGGATCATTAGGATCTCTCTAAAGTTATTTAAGGATTCCAATAATATAGTTTCACGCTTGCTTGAGTTTTGCTTCTTGCCCTCAGTAATACATAATAGTCTAATAGGTTACCTGGAGCTGAAATGTAGAGTTGCTATCCAAGTTAATTTATGTAAACTTGTTAAAGTGATAATCAAAAGTGGATTACACTGAAAGTCCTCAAAATTTTTGCATATTATGCACACAAAGAAAAGCAGTGATGATTAGTGATCCTTGTCGAGCAGATTTGATTACCCTGGTAGTTATGGCTGTAAGACGTTGAACATCTATGACTGTTGTTCCTTGCCATTACACCCCTATACAATCTAATTCAATAACCCTGCATTTAATCTTATTTTATAGAAAAATATAATGTTCAGTTTATCTCAGAGGCATTGAATCATTTATTCTCTCACTGTGCTGCAATATGTGTTGCCTTTGATTTTCTGTCCCTCGTGCTGGTGGGGGTGGACAACAACATCTCTGAAACCTTTTTAACTGCAGATATCAGGTAATGTCGTAACATAACACGTGTTCCAGTAGCTATGCCAATGTAAAAGTAAGTCAGTATTCAAAATATCAGCACCATAGCACTAAAGCTGTCTTATTAATATCATTATTCACACCTGTGCTCTTCCAGCTGTTTGTGTAAAATAATTTCTGTCATGAGAGAAAAAAAACACCATTCCCTTCATATGTAAAAACGGACTATAAGGTTTAGGTGAAACATTTCTTTTTAGTCTTCTAGGAGGTATAACCCAGACCCAATAGCTATTTCAGTGCGCATGTGGGAATGTGAGTACAGTTTCGAGACAAGAAATACATTAAGAAATTGTTTAATGCAGAGGTTCTCAAACTTTCATAATGAGTACCACCTTATAAAAAATATGGCTCTTAAAGTACCACCCTTATGACCCACATTAAAGTACAGTAGTATAGGCCTATTTAACATCATATAAAGTTTACATGAGACAATTTTATTTCTTATATGGATGTTATTTATTTTAATTGTCATAAACAGGATGTGACAAGTGATAATAATAACAACTGTACTGCATTAAAACATTCACAGTAGGTGGGATATCCGGTCTTTACGTCATAAAGTTAGTGATCACTGTCGGCCTCTCTCAGTTTTTATCACCACTGTTCATTTTAAAGCTCAGTTTTTAAAACCTTACGATGTAACTACAGCCCAGCCCATGCAGCAATATATTAATGACTAACCTCGTGGTTCGATAATCTCAGTTGTTCTCCTGACTGAAGTTTGGTCCATTTACAGCATCCTGCCATGTGATTGCATTTGTCCCTAACCATCGGGAACCCTCGCGTTAACTTTATCCAGTGGAAAAGAGTTAGCATTCATCCTGGAGCTTCACTGTGTTTATATTATGCTAACTACAGCTGTGTAGCAAGCCACCACGTAGCACATATTATATACCAGCTAGCCCAACTTCAGTAACCCTACAAACATCACTGCTGTTTCGTTTTCTGTCTTCATTTATGTCGGAAGTGATAGCAGAACTGTACATTTTAATTTTTCAGAAATCCCTCAATCAGAACATGGTATATTATTTAATCTTTAACTTTTTTGGGAGACTTCCCACATACCACTAGAGGGAGCCCACATACCACCAGTGGTACGTGTACCACAGTTTGAGAATTAGTGGTTTATTGCAACACATCTAGAGTACTGTACAAACGCTTTCAGCCACCCCTTGTTTCATTTTATTCTGTTTCCAAGGACCCGCTTTCTCCTAATTTTTTAAAATTCTGTGCTATTGCTTAAAGTCTTAAGCAATAGCAAAAGCCAGGCTTTCCAAGGGTTTCAAAGTTCCAATTTAGAAATTAGATGTTTTGTTTCACATATTTTCAGAGGAATCCTTTTTTTTTTGTTTGATAAGCCACTTAAACACTGACATATGGCTCATTCAAGAATAACAAAGGCTTTGAACTCAAGGGATGAACCAGTGTTGGGTCTACACATAACCAAAGGTGTGAAGCAACAAAGTACAAACACTTTGTTATTGTACTTAAGTTGAATTTTCAAGTATCTATACATTACTTGAGTATTGATTTTACTAACAACTTTTTACATTTTAAACAAATATCTGTACTTTATACTCTTTACTTACTTACCAGTAGCCTGGTAAGTAAGTAATTTATTCAAATATCTTTGCTTTAAGATGATTCATTTTAAAAGGCATAAAATTTTAACTTGGCAAATTTGTTAACTGTATCTTAAAAACAAAACAAAAAATCAACAGCAGATGAACAGTATCTGAGATTATTTTTCTCAGATACTGTTATTACGAAAATGAGAAAAAAAAAAAAAAAAAACGTTGCAAAGACTTGGTACAGGACCTGAGAAATGCATCTGGATTTTCAGCCTCATCTGAAATGTTCTCAGTGAAAGAGTTTGTGTCAAGGAGTCATTCTTGTGGAAGGGAAAAAAGGCTGAGGTCTAACGAACTGCACAAGAACTGGGCACCAAAACCTCTGATTGGCAACAGCCAACAAAAAGCAGCCAATATCCAAAGAATCCAAAGAAGAGCTTTAAATGTCCTTCAACAAGCCTAGAAAACTATTCATGAAGGCTGGTTAAAGAAACTGTAAGAATGCTTGCCTTAAAGAGTTGATGCTGTGTTGAAGAATAAAGGTGGACATATCAAATATTGACTTTCAAGCTCACTGCTGTTGCAGAACCTCTGTTTTGCCATTATTTCTGTATTTTCATGTATGTTTCAAGAAATTTCAATAAATCACTGCTCTGATTTCCAATTTTCCTAGCAAAATCGATGCTAATTAAATATAATAATCTTCTTGTTCATACGCATATCACAATCGCATGGTAAATCTTATGAAGTCATTCGGATACTGTGTCGTGTTTACCTCCAGGAGGGGATACAAGGTGAGAGGAATTTAAGAAGATGACATCATAACTTCTGCAGCATGAACCTCGCGCTTAATCTCGTGTCAAGACACTCAACAACGTGAGGGGAAGTCACGTTTCAGTGTAAAAGCACAGAAAGGAACGTTTGAAGCGTCATGCCTAAGACTTCGTGCATGATATTGAACTTATATACAAAGAAAACGCCTTAGAATAAAAATTTTACTTTCAGGTTTAGAGAACTAGCTTTTACAATGAATGGAGTTTGTAGCAACATGTAAATGTTTTACTTTGAAACTGTTGTCCGGGATTATTCCGTCTCGCTTGAAAGTCGTAGTGGAAGTCGCTACTCGCAGACTGGCTGTACCAAGTTGTTGCTCGCTGGTGCCAACGCCCGGCGAAACAGACTGCTAACGTTAGCTAGCAGAGACACAAGAGGGACACGGGTACGTAGCTAAAAAATGTAACTGGCATTTTGTGAAGTTGTGCAGTCGTCTGATTTTGTTTGTGAACTACGCTTTCCTATATTAACCTCATAGAAACTAACGGAGCGTTTGTTTACACCCTTACGTTATCCGACTGGCTGCTAAACTAGCTAACAAGTTAGCATTGCGTTAGCAGAGTTTGCTAAATGATGCGCAAACATGATTCACTTGCCAGTAATTATTTAAGTAGTTATCGCCACATTTTGTGAGTAATCTAAGAACTTGTTTACATACACTAAACGTAGAAAAGTAATTAAATGAGTAAGCAAGTCATTAGCTAACGTTAGCCTTCAGACAATGTTGTTGATAGCTGGGTGTGACTCTTAGCTGTTTAATTCTAGAAAACTCCGCTGTTCCACTTGGGTCCCATCGTCTCATTAAGAAGTTATTCGCAGTGGATACGACAGAACATTTGGATAACTTAACATTGTCTCTAGGTGTCTAAAATATTGAATATTGGCCTAACCTTCGTCAGTTATCACCTCCTTCTCCTTGCAGGTAACGTGATAAACGTGATTGCTAGCAGCTTCAGAAAGCACAGAGATGCAGACTATCAAGTGTGTGGTGGTGGGTGATGGAGCAGTGGGAAAAACCTGTCTGTTGATTTCATACACCACTAATAAATTCCCCTCAGAATATGTACCAACAGTAAGTTTTCCACACAAAAAAAATGTTTTCACTTCAATGTGCATTCAAAATATTCTGACATGCAACTTATTCTATCACAGGTGTTTGACAACTATGCAGTAACTGTAATGATTGGGGGTGAACCCTACACCCTTGGCTTATTTGACACAGCAGGTACAATTCATTTTAGTTCCACTTTTAGTTAAATGTGTTAGTTTTATTTAGGCTGTCTCTTGGCAAATTATTTATGTGTATGTGTGTGGTCTCTCCTTAGGTCAGGAGGATTATGACCGGTTACGACCTCTAAGCTACCCGCAGACTGATGTCTTCTTAGTGTGTTTCTCAGTTGTTTCACCTTCCTCATTTGAGAATGTTAAAGAAAAGGTACATGATTTTATTCTAAATACAGACTTTGTTTTTGTTCTTGAACCTACGTGCCCTGAGAAATTCCAAAATGGTCAAAATAATAAAGAACATGAAATAGTGATAATGAACACAGAGAGTTTTTTTATTGAGTTAAGTTACTTAAACAATGAAGGAAAAAAGGTTGTTATTGTGTGTGTTGCCTCACTCTAAAAGCAGATCAGATTACCACAGATAATGGTCCAAATAAAAGAGGTTGGGGGGTTTGTTTTGTTTGTTTGTTTGTTTGTTTTGAGAACCAGACAAATCTTGCTGCTCCATCCCATTTCTCTCTTTCTTTCTCTTCTCAGTCGCTGGATAATTTATACTTTGATCACTTAGGAACAGGTTTTGTGGGGAGAAATGCCAAGTCACTGATATGGATTAGACCAATACCTCTTCCCCTCATGTAATGACCTCCCTCCATAGGATGTTATGCGGCCCAAAACAACTTTAACTGGTCTAGATAAGTAGAATTGTAAACAATATGCTATAACTTTAAAGATAAAAGAAAAATTTATTGCACACAGAGCAGAAACACTGCTGGACCCTGGCCATTATTGATCCTTTCTCATCCGCCATGGGTACTTCTAATGAGGATCATCCGGAGCCATCCGTGGTGTCCAAGGTTATGACGAGCATAGTTTAGCAATAGTAGTGATGGTTCTAGTTTTATTATTGTGATTTTTTTTTTTTTTTTAACCTAACGCTATCCTGTAGCTAATATCAATTTGGACTGAATAGAGTCTCACATTTCCACATAACCTCACAACACGTTCATACTCGTGCAGCTCACTCACACGCATTAATTTTAATGAAATGTGAAATATGCAAATATATACATAATGTATGCATGTTTTGTTTTGTTTTTCTCTCTCTGTTTCACATGTTCTTTCTTTTTTTCTGTCAGTGAACTAGGTTATAATATTGTGCTGGGGTTTCAAGACTGTATTTTTTTTTAAAAATCTTTTACAATCTATTGTGGTATGTAATTCAGCCATACATGTTATGTAAAAATTAAGATAATATGGTTTGGTTAACACATTCTCTTCTGAAAACACAAAACCCAGCCTTAGGGGATCGAAAACTACTGTACTCCTACCGCTGGTTCTAAGCCTGGATAAATGGGAGTTTAACAGCAGGTGTAAAATCTATGCCAAGTAAAAATGTGGACCAAATTAAAATGTGATGACCCGTTGTGAAAATAATGGAGAATTTGAAAGTGCCTATTTTAATTTTAGAATTTTAGAAATATCTGGTTAGTTTGTGGGTTTATTTTTCTCTGTGGTCCTCCAATAATAGAAAAGTTTATGAAAATGCAGTGCATTTTCTGTCAGTCACGTAAAATAATCTGTAAATCCCTGTTTTTGATGAGTTTTTGTTTTCTCCACCAGTGGGTTCCTGAGATAACTCACCACTGTCCCAAGACCCCGTTCCTGTTGGTAGGCACTCAGATCGACCTGCGTGATGATCCGTCTACAGTGGAAAAGTTAGCCAAGAACAAACAAAAGCCAATCACTCCTGAGACAGCAGAAAAGCTGGCTCGTGACCTTAAGGCAGTCAAATATGTTGAGTGCTCTGCTCTAACACAGGTAAGATCTCTCATTACACGATACACTAAAAGCTGCTCTAACAAGCATGTTTCTGAATGCAATCTCTTAACATGGGTGGAATTGCTTTGCTTTATGTTTTGCTAACACCACTTACCTAAAAACTCCCATCTAACACTGTGTACCTGTCTTTCTTCCTCCTTTTCCTCTTGCTGTAGCGGGATTGAAGAACGTGTTGATGAGGCTATCCTAGCTGCTTTAGAGCCCCCGAAACTCAGAGAAAGAGAAAATGCTGTTTGTTCTGATGTCTTCTCGAATCTTGCTTTGCCTCTCGATCATGTGCTGCTCATTCATTGTAAACAAATGTCTGTTACTAAAATAACCCCCATGCTGTTTCAAACTTTAAACTTCTGTACCCATTAACCTTTTCCTTTGTTTCATCTGTGCTTTCTTTTCAACTAATCTCAATAATTGTCCATGCTGCCTAATGACGATGGTGCCAATCTTTAGTTCTTCACCTTATGGACAAGTCTGTGTAACCTGACATGTCTTTGGGGGTGGGGTTTGTTTTTGTTTTTGTTGGGGTTTTTGTTGTTATTTTTAAGCAAACATTCCTTATATCAGCATTGAGCTCATCCATTGTACCCTATTTAAGCATCAGTGCTACTGTCTTTGACAGTAATATCTCTTCTTTTTTTTTTCTACTGCAGCATAAAAATTTTCACAGGCTTTTGTCTTTAAGACAACTTGATCACGAGGAGAGACTTGTATAATGTTATTTCAATAAATGAAAATTTTGATTGCCCTGCTCCATTTTTACTCAGCTTTCTTTTGCGCTCACATATTTCCAGAAAATGGCTCTGTTTTGAATATAAATGTCTTGTTTCCACAGAAAGGATTAAAGAATGTGTTTGATGAGGCAATACTGGCTGCCCTGGAGCCACCTGAACCTAAGAAAAGACGTAAATGTGTTCTGCTCTAAGTTTCGTCGCAGTCTTCACACCAGTTTCCAAATCTAGGTTAACAGTACTGAAGAGGTTTTCTGCACAAGCACATTCCACTATAAGTTGAGATATTTTTAAATATTACCCTTCTCACATACTTAACCTTAAAACATATTTTGTGTAAGACTGATACACTTTGTCATAATTTGATGCCATTGAAATTTTGTACACAATGTGAACACTGAATGCTGACACTTAAGGAAATTCTAAGGAACACTTGGAAGCAATGTTTTGGTTTGGCCACATTATCTTTGCAGAGGTTTTCTTGCGAAAGAAGTGATTATGCAAAGACATTTTTATAGAGCTCCTGTTTCAAGACTCCTATAAAATAGAGCTTTAATAAAGTCCCTTAAAGTTATAAATTGTTTTCCAAACGCTTGTTTAGGGAAAGCTCCACTTAATCTTCTCAACATAGTCTTAAGGTAAATGTAAGAAACCTAAAGAAATATGGAACTTCTAGGGTATGGTTTTACCTTCGGTCTGATAAAAGTGGAAAATCTATTTCGCTGTTACTATGAGTTTGAGTACAACTATATCCCAGTCATTTTCTTTTTCTGACAAGTATCAAGGAGACAGTGTATGTCCTCAATGATCATCAACAGATGGTAAATTTAAACTTTGTGGAAGTGTAACTACACCGTTAACAGGTTGAGATCCTGTGGAAGTGATTAAATTACTTAACTCATAATTATTGCCTTTGACTATCCATTCCTAGATTGTGGGCTTGCATTTAATTTGTAAATGTAGTGAAAGTAACTCGTAACTTATTGACTGAAAATTTGTATGTCACTGATGAAAGACTGAAAGAACCTTCGCTGAAATCACATTAACCAGAATATATTTCGCTCTTATTTTTATTCAATTTCACAATAAAGTTGGGACTGTATTTTTGTTTGTAACAAAGCTTCACAATAAAAGCAGTATTATTATTATTAAATCCTACTTTGAAAATTTCATGTTGTCATGTTATTAGATGGTTTAAACTTGAGAACCTGCCTATAGTCACATACATACATTTGAAATACCAAAGACATCAAAACAGATTATTCAGTCATTTTCAATACAAATTTGTATTATAAATAAGGCATTACAGGTCAATGCAAACATAATTCTATTGCTGGTGAGCCAAATAACACTTTTAAAGTATTACAATAGAATTCAGATAAACCCTCGCAATCCGAGAGGTCAGGTTCTGGCTTTTGTTTTATCCTGGTACCAAACTATCACTTATTCTGGCATTATTGCCTCAAATAATGAGATCACCCACTGACGCCTTCATGCAACTACAAATATGTTCTCACCCTAGTTTTAAAGTAAATGAAGGAAAGGTCAGATACAACCTTCGAAAAGCCTGAGAGCAAAGCTGTAGTTTTTTTTCAGGAATTGCAATAGCTCTGGTATTTAACCAACCTCAGCACAATAATATGGTGATGTTAGAGATTTTATAGTAAATATCCCTCATTGTGGAGTTTGTAGTCACTGTGGCTACATTACATGAAGAATGTTTCAAATGTTTTCTGCAAGCCTGTTTAGATTTACACATGTGCACTGGTGGGGGAATAAAAGACATGGCACAAAGTAACTGTAAAGCATGACAATACACTTTGGTGAACAGCTATACAGTATATGGTTTAATGTGTTAACATTTAAGCTCACATTATCATTTCCAGTTCTCACACTACAAAATGGAAAGTAAGAAAGGCAGGTATCTTTAAGGCAAATGCATAGGTTTGGTTTAGAGCTGTAGCAATAATGTAAACTAAGTCACACGCTGCCTTCCAGACAAGCAAGTCAAGGTACACATTAACCCTTTCATGCATGAATTAGGACAACCTCAATCATCATCAACCTCATCATTTTTACTTAAGTATTTTTATTCATCTTTAGGCATGAAAAGATGAATAAAATATTTAAGAAAAAATCCTGATTGAGGTTGTCATAATTCATGCATGACCGGTTAAATAACAATAATTACAATGAAACATGTCATACAGCTATAGCAACATTAAACGACCAGTGGGTGGCAGGGTATGGAGTGACACATCAGTGTCCAATGCAGTGGTTTATGTGCAAGTATACCATCGACACTGACATAAATACAAGAAAACAGCCTTTGAATAGCTGTAGTGACCACTATACATGAAAGGGTTAAATCACTGGATACTCAGTCATCTCATATGTGCAACGGAATAGAAACATAAATCGTATACAAATCATATTTGCATATTATCTGACAGAAACCTCATATAAAGCCAGAAGGACAGGTTTTGTCCCCAATAACTGTGTAGACAGTCTAAAGCAAACCAATCACTCAGTGGAAGTAATTATTCCTGGTTCAATTAAACTGATGTGCTTGTGTCTGAATTAGTAGATGTTTTCATAAATGCCTGAAAATTTCAAGCGTCCCCATTACATCTGGCATAAAGGTAATACAGCATTTCCATAAAGAAACATCAAGAAATCACAATGGAAAAACAACAAGAAAATACAGTGGTGGTAGTTTAATGGTCTGGGGCTGTTTAGCTGCCTCAGGACCTGGAAGGCTTGGTGTGGTAACCATGGAACCATGAATTTACCAAAACATCTATTTACCAAGTACTAACCACTTACTGGCACCACGGTGGTTAGCACTGTTGCCGCACAGCAAGAAGGTCCTGAGTTCAATTCCTCCATCATGTTCTCCCCGTGTTTGTGTGGGTTCTCTCCGGTACTCCGGCTTCCTCCCACAGTCCAAAGACATGCAGTTTGTGGGCAATCTAAATTGCCCATAGTGCGAATGGTTGTCTGTCTCTGTGTGTTAGCCCTGCAACAGACTGGCGATCTGTCCAGGGTGTACCCGCTTCGCCCCTATGACAGCTGGGATAGGCTCCAGTACCCCCAGCGACCCTGAAAAGGATAAGCAGAAGCGAATGGATGGATGGATCTATTTACCAAAACATCCTGAAGGAGAATCTCGTGACCTCAAGCTAAAGCGCACTTGGGTTCTGCAGCAGGACAAAATACACCAGCAAGTTCACCTCTGAATGGCTTAAAAACAACAACAAAATGAACACTTTGGAGTGGCTGCAGAAATCAAGTTAACCCATGTTATAATGATGATAATAATAATAATGATAATGTGCAATTGTAGGCAAACTGTCAAAATATGATGCTAACTGTCAATATAATATCATATGTCAATATAGTCAAAAAACTGTTATATCCATTTTGTTGGTTTAAGATGCAAAAACATCTAAATTAAAAGCAGGTTAAATAAGTTAAACATGATTAGTATAATTTCAGAGAAAGTTAGTAAGCACATCGTTAAATGAATCCCACCGACTACATATGTAGTTTATGTGTCCAGTGTTGGAAATAACTTAACAGAGCTGCCATAACACAATACAATGAAAACATCAAGAATACATTTTAAAATCTACACCATATTTGATACACAAACATATATCAATAATCAGTTCATCTTAGACTTAACATTATGAGCATAATTATCATTTTGTTTACATCTACTTTTACGTCTACTTTTCTTTAATACAATTAGTTATTAATAAGCAGTCTGTTAAAGACCCCATGTTTATTCTCACCAATCAGATATTTTGATGTCTGGTTGGGCATGAGCCATAACAGATGGACTGTAACCTTCCTTCTCCAAGTCAATCAGCTGTGACTTTATGCACATTCTGTGGGAAACAAAATGGTTTTCATGCTACATAATGTACACACACACATTAATAAAGCAGGATTAATTGTTCAGATGCATCAGAACTGTTAAATACTCACTCAAAAGAGGTCACAAAGTTTGCTTTGATTGTTTCATCTAGATGTGGTTGCCTAATTTCCTTAGCAACCCATCTATTGCCACCGTTTCTCAAGATCTCCCAGCTATTTAGTCTTTCTACAAATTAAGTAAATAAATAAAATAAGCTGTAATGGGAGTTCAAAGGTTTTGCATTTATTAGGATTGATCATGCCACCTTGTTAAGTAAAAGTTCAATTTTATTTATATAGCACCAATTCACAACAACAATTGCATCAAGGTGATTTATATTGCAAGGTAATATTAAAAGGAAATCCCCAACAATATTATCAAAGAGAAAACCAATAATAATATTAAAGGGTGCCCCTCCCCTGAGCCCAGCAGAGCTTGGCCAAGGAGGGACGGCAGTCCTGGTAGTAGTCCCACATATTTGTTTAATATGCACATTGAAGGCCATATCCTGGTCAAAAACAACTCCAAGATTCCTGATAGAGTTATTGGAGCCCAAAGTAATGCCACCCAGAGTAATGGATGATCGATAACAAAAGTAAAACTGGTTTGTAAGTTGTCCAATCAGGGTGGATATAGCTAAGGGTTAGGCATTTAAATGAATTTAAACTCTGCCTGTGTCTGTGGTTAATTAATAAGCTGGAATGGAAGATTGCTGCCACTCCCTCTTCTTGGCCTGTACTTTGAGAATTCTGATAGTTCGTGTGACTCGGTATATCAGGTATGACTCGTTTAAACTAAATTTGTATGCCAGAAAAAAATCAACATGTTGATCAATTCTTAAATAATTTACTAAGCTTGACTTAGAAGAAAGAGAACTAATGTTTAATAATCTAAATTTAACACTCTTACTTTTTTTGGTGCAGCTGAGGACGCTATATTGTTCTTTCTCCTTTCCTCTGTGATTTTTTTTTTAATGTTTAAATCATGTTTTTGCTTATTTTTGGTTTGTTTTTTGATGGTCTTTGAGCAGACACAGTTTCTACGTTGATGGGGTTTTGGGGGGATGACAGAAGACGAGAAGCTGCGGAGAGGCATGTAAGACTGTAACACTGCTTCCTTGTTCCCGCTCTGCTGATTCACGTTGCTGGTGTTACTGGAGACTTATGACGACTTTTTGACGGGAACGCACGAATCGCTCTTAGTCTCAACAAGCAGTGGTGCTTCCGTGAGCATCTCGCCCGTGCCAAAGAGCTCACAGGCGGCGCATGGTGCTAAATTTAAGTTGTAGTTCTAAATATATTCTAAATGCATTTAGGATGTTTTTTACTCCGTTTATGTCTCTGCCACGATGTTATCTCGCTCACCTACAGCGTCGGTTACAATTACCTAAGCATGACCAATTATGCAAACAGCCAATAGCGATTTTCCTTACTGAGGAGTTGGCAACACTGCTTTGTACCACTGAAGAAAGAAGATTTGACTTCCTGTACATCAAAAATAATGTAATATACTTCAAGAAGTCAAAATATAACTTGTAGTGGACAAACGTGGGCATTTTGTATCAAAATTTAAGAACCCTGGCTGAAATATTCTGAAATATACGTGCACTACGAAATTAAGATAAGGTGCAAAACCTAAGGGCAACTCTTGACTGACTGATTATTTGTTAGTCAAAACATAGCAATCTACGTTGCTCTGTTTATGGGTCTAATACATTGCTAGGTTTTGTCTACTCCGCTCTGTGATGGCGGTTTAGCGGTTTGATGAAAGGCTTTTCTTTGCTACGGGACTTTCATTCATTTCCGTCTATGGCAGGTTTCTGCCAGATTTGTATGTATTTCTGGATAAAAGATCACGTCACGATCGATCACCGGAATGTTAGCGAGTTACGCATGAGGAGGACAAATCTAACAAAAAACTGATTGGATATATATTTCAAATAAGGAATAACTAATGGACTCTTACTTCTACATTCAGATAGGCTACTTGGCTGACGCTGTAGCAGCTGTTGAGGACTTCTTCGGCGGACTTTGGTCTGAGTCTGAGCTGCTGTGACTTTCATCCATAGTGCTCCTCTTCATGTCTTGGCAAACGGTCCAGGAAAATAAACCAATAAAACCTCGGTCTTGACCTAACCTTCGTCAGATATCACCTCCTTCTCCTTGCAGGTAACGTGATAAACGTGATTGCCAGCAGCTTCAGAAAGCACAGAGATGCAGATCAAGTGTGTGGTGGTGGGTGATGGAGCAGTGGGAAAAACCTGTCTGTTGATTTCATACACCACCAATAAATTCCCCTCAGAATATGTACCAACAGTAAGTTTTCCACACACACAAAAAAAGTTTTCACTTCAATGTGCATCGTGGTTCAAAATATTCTGATATGCAACTTATTCTATCACAGGTGTATGACAACTATGCAATAACCGTAATGATTGGGGTGAACCATACACCTTTGGCTTATTTGACCTAGCAGGTACAATTCATTTTAGTTCCACTTTTAGTTAAACGTGTTAGTTTTATTTAGGCTGTCTCTTGGTAAATTATTTATTTATGTGTATGTGTGTGGTCTCTCCTTAGGTCAGGAGGATTATGACCGGTTACGACCTCTAAGCTACCCGCAGACTGATGTCTTCTTAGTGTGTTTCTCAGTTGTTTCACCTTCCTCATTTGAGAATGTTAAAGAAAAGGTACATGATTTTATTCTAAATACAGACTTTGTTTTTGTTCTTGAACCTTCGTGCCCTGAGAAATTCCAAAATGGTAAAGAACGTTTTTTTTTTTTTTTTTTACTTCTACCCAGTGAAGTAGTGATAATGAAGAAAGAGACAACTGTTCTAAATACATTGTGGGTTATTTTATGAGTTATTTTATTGAGTTAAGTTACTAAAAAATGAAGGAAAAAAGGTTGTTATTGTGTGTGTTGAGAATCTTTCTTTCTTTCTTCCTCTTCTCAGTTGCTTCTCAGTTGCTGGATAATTTATACTTTGATTACTTTGGGGACTTGAGCTATGCAGTTTTTGACGCCTTGCAGTATTAGAAAAGTTTATGTAAAATAATCTGTAAATCCCTGTTTTTGATGAGTTTGATTTGTTTTCTCTCCACCAGTGGGTTCCTGAGATAACTCACCACTGTCCCAAGACCCCGTTCCTGTTGGTAGGCACTCAGGTCGACCTGCGTGATGATCCGTCTACAGTGGAGAAGTTATTCAAGAACAAACAAAGGCCAATGACTCCTGAGACAGGAGAAAGACTGGCTCGTGAACTTAAGGCAGTCAAATATGTTGAGTGCTCTGCTCTAACACAGGTAAGATCTCTCATTACACAATACACTAAAAGCTGCTGTAACAAGCATGTTTCTGAATGCAATCTCTTAACATGGGTGGAATTGCTTTGCTTTATGTTTTGCTAACACCACTTACCTAAAAACTCCCATCTAACACTGTGTACCTGTCTTTCTTCCTCCTTTTCCTCTTGCTGTAGCGGGGATTGAAGAACGTATTTGATGAGGCTATCCTAGCTGCTTTAGAGCCCCCCGAAACTCAGAGAAAGAGAAAATGCTGTTTGTTCTGATGTCTTCTCGAATCTTGCTTTGCCTCTCGATCATGTGCTGCTCATTCATTGTAAACAAATGTCTGTTACTAAAATAACCCCCATGCTGTTTCAAACTTTAAACTTCTGTACCCATTAACCTTTTCCTTTGTTTCATCTGTGCTTTCTTTTCAACTAATCTCAATAATTGTCCATGCTGCCTAATGACGATGGTGCCAATCTTTAGTTCTTCACCTTGCGGACAAGTCTGTGTAACCTGACATGTCTTTGGGGGGTGGGGGTTTGTTTTTGTTTTTGTTGGGGTTTTTTGTTGTTATTTTTAAGCAAACATTCCCTTATATCAGCATTGAGCTCATCCATTGTACCCTATTTAAGCATCAGTGCTACTGTCTTTGACAGTAATATCTCTTCTTTTCTTTTTTTTCTACTGCAGCATAAAAATTTTCACAGGCTTTTGTCTTTAAGACGACTTGATCACGAGGAGAGACTTGTATAATATTATTTCAATAAATGAAAATTTTGATTGCCACAATGTGAACACTGAATGCTGACACTTAAGAAAATTCTAAGGAACACTTGGAAGTAATGTTTTGGTTTGGCCACATTATCTTTGCAGAGGTTTTCTTGCAAAAGAAGTGATTATGCAAAGACATTTTAATAGAGCTCCTGTTTTAAGAGTCCTATAAAATAGAGCTTTAATAAAGTCCCTTAAAGTTATAAATTTGCATTGATTTACTACTTGATTGTCTGTAGTATCAACATAGAATAGAACAGAATAATCCTTTAATTGTCCCACAAGCGGAAATTTGGTTGTAACAGCAGCCAAAAGACACATATGCAAACAAACAAACAAACAGTACACAGGACACAGAACAAAAACATACACAATTTTTCTTACATATTTACATTAAGGACAATGGTTACTATATACAGAGTACTGTACAGTTATTAAATTAAATAAAAATAACTACAGATAAGACATACTGTAAATCCTGCTAATGTAATAAAATGCTTGTTTTCCAAACACTTGTTTAGGGAAAACTCCACTTCTAAAAGGGTTAGTAGTATTTTTAATCTTCTCAACGTTGTCTCAAGGTAAATGTAAGAAACCTAAAAAAAATATGGAACTTCTAGGGTATGTTTTTATCTTGGGTCTGATAAAAGTGGAAAATCTATTTCGCTGTTTAAGTTACCATAAGTTTGAGTACAACTATATTCCAGTCATGTGCTTTTTCTGACAAGTATCAAGGAGACAATGTATGTCCTCAATGATCATCAACAGATGGTAAATTTAAACTTTGTGGAAGTGTAACTACTCCTAATGCTTGGCCAGTGACCTATATTGTAAACTGCGGCACCATTAACAGGTTGAGATCCTGTGGAAGTGATTAAATGACTTAACTGATAATTATTGCCTTTGACTATCCATTCCTAGATTGTGGGCTTGCATTTAATTTGTAAATGTAGTGAAAGTAACTCATAACTTATTGACTGAAAATTTGTATGTCACTGATGAAAGACTGAAAGAACCTTCGCTGAAGTCACATTAACCAGAATATATTTCAGCTCTTATTTTTATTCAATTTCACAATAAAGTTGGGACTGTATTTTTGTTTGTAACAAAGCTTCACAATAAAGCAGTATTATTATTATTAAATCCTACTTTGAAAATTTCATGTTGTCATGTTATTAGATGGTTTAAACTTGAGAACCTGCCTATAGTCACATACATACATTTGAAATACCAAAGACATCAAAACAGATTATTCAGTCATTTTCAATACAAATTTGTATTATAAATAAGGCATTACAGGTCAATGCAAACATAATTCTATTGCTGGTGAGCCAAATAACACTTTTAAAGTATTACAATAGAATTCAGATAAACCCTCGCAATCCGAGAGGTCAGGTTCTGGCTTTTGTTTTATCCTGGTACCAAACTATCACTTATTCTGGCATTATTGCCTCAAATAATGAGATCACCCACTGACGCCTTCATGCAACTACAAATATGTTCTCACCCTAGTTTTAAAGTAAATGAAGGAAAGGTCAGATACAACCTTCGAAAAGCCTGAGAGCAAAGCTGTAGTTTTTTTTTTTTCAGGAATTGCAATAGCTCTGGTATTTAACCAACCTCAGCACAATAATATGGTGATGTTAGAGATTTTATAGTAAATATCCCTCATTGTGGAGTTTGTAGTCACTGTGGCTACATTACATGAAGAATGTTTCAAATGTTTTCTGCAAGCCTGTTTAGATTTACACATGTGCACTGGTGGGGAATAAAAGACATGGCACAAAGTAACTGTAAAAGCACGACAATACACTTTGGTGAACAGCTATACAGTATATGGTTTAATGTGTTAACATTTAAGCTCACATTATCATTTCCAGTTCTCACACTACAAAATGGAAAGTAAGAAAGGCAGGTATCTTTAAGGCAAATGCATAGGTTTGGTTTAGAGCTGTAGCAATAATGTAAACTAAGTCACACGCTGCCTTCCAGACAAGCAAGTCAAGGTACACATTAACCCTTTCATGCATGAATTAGGACAACCTCAATCATCATCAACCTCATCATTTTTACTTAAGTATTTTTATTCATCTTTAGGCATGAAAAGATGAATAAAATATTTAAGAAAAAAATCCTGATTGAGGTTGTCATAATTCATGCATGACCGGGTTAAATAACAATAATTACAATGAAACATGTCATACAGCTATAGCAACATTAAACGACCAGTGGGTGGCAGGGTATGGAGTGACACATCAGTGTCCAATGCAGTGGTTTATGTGCAAGTATACCATCGACACTGACATAAATACAAGAAAACAGCCTTTGAATAGCTGTAGTGACCACTATACATGAAAGGGTTAAATCACTGGATACTCAGTCATCTCATATGTGCAACGGAATAGAAACATAAATCGTATACAAATCATATTTGCATATTATCTGACAGAAACCTCATATAAAGCCAGAAGGACAGGTTTTGTCCCCAATAACTGTGTAGACAGTCTAAAGCAAACCAATCACTCAGTGGAAGTAATTATTCCTGGTTCAATTAAACTGATGTGCTTGTGTCTGAATTAGTAGATGTTTTCATAAATGCCTGAAAATTTCAAGCGTCCCATTACATCTGGCATAAAGGTAATACAGCATTTCCATAAAGAAACATCAAGAAATCACAATGGAAAAACAACAAGAAAATACAGTGGTGGTAGTTTAATGGTCTGGGGCTGTTTAGCTGCCTCAGGACCTGGAAGGCTTGGTGTGGTAACCATGGAACCATGAATTTACCAAAACATCTATTTACCAAGTACTAACCACTTACTGGCACCACGGTGGTTAGCACTGTTGCCGCACAGCAAGAAGGTCCTGAGTTCAATTCCTCCATCATGTTCTCCCCGTGTTTGTGTGGGTTCTCTCCGGGTACTCCGGCTTCCTCCCACAGTCCAAAGACATGCAGTTTGTGGGCAATCTAAATTGCCCATAGTGCGAATGGTTGTCTGTCTCTGTGTGTTAGCCCTGCAACAGACTGGCGATCTGTCCAGGGTGTACCCCGCTTCTCGCCCTATGACAGCTGGGATAGGCTCCAGTACCCCCCGCGACCCTGAAAAGGATAAGCAGAAGCGAATGGATGGATGGATCTATTTACCAAAACATCCTGAAGGAGAATCTCGTGACCTCAAGCTAAAGCGCACTTGGGTTCTGCAGCAGGACAAAATACACCAGCAAGTTCACCTCTGAATGGCTTAAAAAACAACAACAAAATGAACACTTTGGAGTGGCTGCAGAAATCAAGTTAACCCATGTTATAATGATGATAATAATAATAATGATAATGTGCCATTGTAGGCAAACTGTCAAAATATGATGCTGTCAATATAATATAATATGTCAACATAGTCAAAAAACTGTTATATCCATTTTGTTGGTTTAAGATGCAAAAACATCTAAATTAAAAGCAGGTTAAATAAGTTAAACATGATTAGTATAATTTCAGAGAAAGTTAGTAAGCACACGTTAAATGAATCCCACCGACTACATATGTAGTTTATGTGTCCAGTGTTGGAAATAACTTAACAGAGCTGCCATAACACAATACAATGAAAAACATCAAGAATACATTTTTAAAATCTACACCATATTTGATACACAAACATATATCAATAATCAGTTCATCTTAGACTTAACATTATGAGCATAATTATCATTTTGTTTACATCTACTTTTACATCTACTTTTCTTTAATACAATTAGTTATTAATAAGCAGTCTGTTAAAGACCCCCATGTTTATTCTCACCAATCAGATATTTTGATGTCTGGTTGGGCATGAGCCATAACAGATGGACTGTAACCTTCCTTCTCCAAGTCAATCAGCTGTGACTTTATGCACATTCTGTGGGAAACAAAAATGGTTTTCATGCTACATAATGTACACACACACATTAATAAAGCAGGATTAATTGTTCAGATGCATCAGAACTGTTAAATACTCACTCAAAAGAGGTCACAAAGTTTGCTTTGATTGTTTCATCTAGATGTGGTTGCCTAATTTCCTTAGCAACCCATCTATTGCCACCGTTCTCAAGATCTCCCAGCTATTTAGTCTTTCTACAAATTAAGTAAATAAATAAAATAAGCTGTAATGGGAGTTCAAAGGTTTTGCATTTATTAGGATTGATCATGCCACCTTGTTAAGTAAAAGTTCAATTTTATTTATATAGCACCAATTCACAACAACAATTGCATCAAGGTGATTTATATTGCAAGGTAATATTAAAAGGAAATCCCCAACAATATTATCAAAGAGAAAACCAATAATAATATTAAAGGGGTGCCCCTCCCTGAGCCCAGCAGAGCTTGGCCAAGGAGGGACGGCAGTCCTGGTAGTAGTCCTACATATTTGTTTAATATGCACATTGAAGGCCATATCCTGGTCAAAAACAACTCCAAGATTCCTGATAGAGTTATTGGAGCCCAAAGTAATGCCACCCAGAGTAATGGATGATCGATAACAAAAGTAAAACTGGTTTGTAAGTTGTCCAATCAGGGTGGATATAGCTAAGGGTTAGGCATTTAAATGAATTTAAACTCTGCCTGTGTCTGTGGTTAATTAATAAGCTGGAATGGAAGATTGCTGCCACTCCCTCTTCTTGGCCTGTACTTTGAGAATTCTGATAGTTCGTGTGACTCGGTATATCAGGTATGACTCGTTTAAACTAAATTTGTATGCCAGAAAAAAATCAACATGTTGATCAATTCTTAAATAATTTACTAAGCTTGACTTAGAAGAAAGAGAACTAATGTTTAATAATCTAAATTTAACACTCTTACTTTTTTGGTGCAGCTGAGGACGCTATATTGTTCTTTCTCCTTTCCTCTGTGATTTTTTTTAATGTTTAAATCATGTTTTTGCTTATTTTTGGTTTGTTTTTTGATGGTCTTTGAGCAGACACAGTTTCTACGTTGATGGGGTTTTGGGGGGATGACAGAAGACGAGAAGCTGCGGATGTAAGACTGTAACACTGCTTCCTTGTTCCCGCTCTGCTGATTCACGTTGCTGGTGTTACTGGAGACTTATGACGACTTTTTGACGGGAACGCACGAATCGCTCTTAGTCTCAACAAGCAGTGGGTGCTTCCGTGAGCATCTCGCCCGTGCCAAAGAGCTCACAGGCGGCGCATGGTGCTAAATTTAAGTTGTAGTTCTAAATATATTCTAAATGCATTTAGGATGTTTTTTACTCCGTTTATGTCTCTGCCACGATGTTATCTCGCTCACCTACAGCGTCGGTTACAATTACCTAAGCATGACCAATTATGCAAACAGCCAATAGCGATTTTCCTTACTGAGGAGTTGGCAACACTGCTTTGTACCACTGAAGAAAGAAGATTTGACTTCCTGTACATCAAAAATAATGTAATATACTTCAAGAAGTCAAAAATATAACTTGTAGTGGACAAACGTGGGCATTTTGTATCAAAATTTAAGAACCCTGGCTGAAATATTCTGAAATATACGTGCACTACGAAATTAAGATAAGGTGCAAAACCTAAGGGCAACTCTTGACTGACTGATTATTTGTTAGTCAAAACATAGCAATCTACGTTGCTCTGTTTATGGGTCTAATACATTGCTAGGTTTTGTCTACTCCGCTCTGTGATGGCGGTTTAGCGGTTTGATGAAAGGCTTTTCTTTGCTACGGGACTTTCATTCATTTCCGTCTATGGCAGGTTTCTGCCAGATTTGTATGTATTTCTGGATAAAAGATCACGTCACGATCGATCACCGGAATGTTAGCGAGTTACGCATGAGGAGGACAAATCTAACAAAAAAACTGATTGGATATATATTTCAAATAAGGAATAACTAATGGACTCTTACTTCTACATTCAGATAGGCTACTTGGCTGACGCTGTAGCAGCTGTTGAGGACTTCTTCGGCGGACTTTGGTCTGAGTCTGAGCTGCTGTGACTTTCATCCATAGTGCTCCTCTTCATGTCTTGGCAAACGGTCCAGGAAAATAAACCAATAAAAACCTCGGTCTTGACCTAACCTTCGTCAGATATCACCTCCTTCTCCTTGCAGGTAACGTGATAAACGTGATTGCCAGCAGCTTCAGAAAGCACAGAGATGCAGATCAAGTGTGTGGTGGTGGGTGATGGAGCAGTGGGAAAAACCTGTCTGTTGATTTCATACACCACCAATAAATTCCCCTCAGAATATGTACCAACAGTAAGTTTTCCACACACACAAAAAAAAGTTTTCACTTCAATGTGCATCGTGGTTCAAAATATTCTGATATGCAACTTATTCTATCACAGGTGTATGACAACTATGCAATAACCGTAATGATTGGGGGTGAACCATACACCTTTGGCTTATTTGACCTAGCAGGTACAATTCATTTTAGTTCCACTTTTAGTTAAACGTGTTAGTTTTATTTAGGCTGTCTCTTGGTAAATTATTTATTTATGTGTATGTGTGTGGTCTCTCCTTAGGTCAGGAGGATTATGACCGGTTACGACCTCTAAGCTACCCGCAGACTGATGTCTTCTTAGTGTGTTTCTCAGTTGTTTCACCTTCCTCATTTGAGAATGTTAAAGAAAAGGTACATGATTTTATTCTAAATACAGACTTTGTTTTTGTTCTTGAACCTTCGTGCCCTGAGAAATTCCAAAATGGTAAAGAACGTTTTTTTTTTTTTTACTTCTACCCAGTGAAGTAGTGATAATGAAGAAAGAGACAACTGTTCTAAATACATTGTGGGTTATTTTTATGAGTTATTTTATTGAGTTAAGTTACTAAAAAAATGAAGGAAAAAAAGGTTGTTATTGTGTGTGTTGAGAATCTTTCTTTCTTTCTTCCTCTTCTCAGTTGCTTCTCAGTTGCTGGATAATTTATACTTTGATTACTTTGGGGACTTGAGCTATGCAGTTTTTTGACGCTCTTGCAGTATTAGAAAAGTTTATGTAAAATAATCTGTAAATCCCTGTTTTTGATGAGTTTGATTTGTTTTCTCTCCACCAGTGGGTTCCTGAGATAACTCACCACTGTCCCAAGACCCCGTTCCTGTTGGTAGGCACTCAGGTCGACCTGCGTGATGATCCGTCTACAGTGGAGAAGTTATTCAAGAACAAACAAAGGCCAATGACTCCTGAGACAGGAGAAAGACTGGCTCGTGAACTTAAGGCAGTCAAATATGTTGAGTGCTCTGCTCTAACACAGGTAAGATCTCTCATTACACAATACACTAAAAGCTGCTGTAACAAGCATGTTTCTGAATGCAATCTCTTAACATGGGTGGAATTGCTTTGCTTTATGTTTTGCTAACACCACTTACCTAAAACTCCCATCTAACACTGTGTACCTGTCTTTCTTCCTCCTTTTCCTCTTGCTGTAGCGGGGATTGAAGAACGTTTGATGAGGCTATCCTAGCTGCTTTAGAGCCCCCGAAACTCAGAGAAAGAGAAAATGCTGTTTGTTCTGATGTCTTCTCGAATCTTGCTTTGCCTCTCGATCATGTGCTGCTCATTCATTGTAAACAAATGTCTGTTACTAAAATAACCCCCATGCTGTTTCAAACTTTAAACTTCTGTACCCATTAACCTTTTCCTTTGTTTCATCTGTGCTTTCTTTTCAACTAATCTCAATAATTGTCCATGCTGCCTAATGACGATGGTGCCAATCTTTAGTTCTTCACCTTGCGGACAAGTCTGTGTAACCTGACATGTCTTTGGGGGTGGGGTTTGTTTTTGTTTTTGTTGGGGTTTTTGTTGTTATTTTTAAGCAAACATTCCCTTATATCAGCATTGAGCTCATCCATTGTACCCTATTTAAGCATCAGTGCTACTGTCTTTGACAGTAATATCTCTTCTTTTCTTTTTTTTCTACTGCAGCATCAAAATTTTCACAGGCTTTTGTCTTTAAGACGACTTGATCACGAGGAGAGACTTGTATAATATTATTTCAATAAATGAAAATTTTGATTGCCACAATGTGAACACTGAATGCTGACACTTAAGAAAATTCTAAGGAACACTTGGAAGTAATGTTTTGGTTTGGCCACATTATCTTTGCAGAGGTTTTCTTGCAAAAGAAGTGATTATGCAAAGACATTTTAATAGAGCTCCTGTTTTAAGAGTCCTATAAAATAGAGCTTTAATAAAGTCCCTTAAAGTTATAAATTTGCATTGATTTACTACTTCGGTGTCTGTAGTATCAACATAGAATAGAACAGAATAATCCTTTAATTGTCCCACAAGCGGAAATTTGGTTGTAACAGCAGCCAAAAAGACACATATGCAAACAAACAAACAAACAGTACACAGGACACAGAACAAAAACATACACAATTTTTCTTACATATTTACATTAAGGACAATGGTTACTATATACAGAGTACTGTACAGTTATTAAATTAAATAAAAATAACTACAGATAAGACATACTGTAAATCCTGCTAATGTAATAAAATGCTTGTTTTCCAAACACTTGTTTAGGGAAAACTCCACTTCTAAAAGGGTTAGTAGTATTTTTAATCTTCTCAACGTTGTCTCAAGGTAAATGTAAGAAACCTAAAGAAATATGGAACTTCTAGGGTATGTTTTTATCTTGGGTCTGATAAAAGTGGAAAATCTATTTCGCTGTTTAAGTTACCATAAGTTTGAGTACAACTATATTCCAGTCATGTGCTTTTTCTGACAAGTATCAAGGAGACAATGTATGTCCTCAATGATCATCAACAGATGGTAAATTTAAACTTTGTGGAAGTGTAACTACTCCTAATGCTTGGCCAGTGACCTATATTGTAAACTGCGGCACCATTAACAGGTTGAGATCCTGTGGAAGTGATTAAATGACTTAACTGATAATTATTGCCTTTGACTATCCATTCCTAGATTGTGGGCTTGCATTTAATTTGTAAATGTAGTGAAAGTAACTCATAACTTATTGACTGAAAATTTGTATGTCACTGATGAAAGACTGAAAGAACCTTCGCTGAAGTCACATTAACCAGAATATATTTCGCTCTTATTTTTATTCAATTTCACAATAAAGTTGGGACTGTATTTTTGTTTGTAACAAAGCTTCACAATAAAGCAGTATTATTATTATTAAATCCTACTTTGAAAATTTCATGTTGTCATGTTATTAGATGGTTTAAACTTGAGAACCTGCCTATAGTCACATACATACATTTGAAATACCAAAGACATCAAAACAGATTATTCAGTCATTTTCAATACAAATTTGTATTATAAATAAGGCATTACAGGTCAATGCAAACATAATTCTATTGCTGGTGAGCCAAATAACACTTTTAAAGTATTACAATAGAATTCAGATAAACCCTCGCAATCCGAGAGGTCAGGTTCTGGCTTTTGTTTTATCCTGGTACCAAACTATCACTTATTCTGGCATTATTGCCTCAAATAATGAGATCACCCACTGACGCCTTCATGCAACTACAAATAGGTTCTCACCCTAGTTTTAAAGTAAATGAAGGAAAGGTCAGATACAACCTTCGAAAAGCCTGAGAGCAAAGCTGTAGTTTTTTTCAGGAATTGCAATAGCTCTGGTATTTAACCAACCTCAGCACAATAATATGGTGATGTTAGAGATTTTATAGTAAATATCCTCATTGTGGAGTTTGTAGTCACTGTGGCTACATTACATGAAGAATGTTTCAAATGTTTTCTGCAAGCCTGTTTAGATTTACACATGTGCACTGGTGGGGAATAAAAGACATGGCACAAAGTAACTGTAAAGCATGACAATACACTTTGGTGAACAGCTATACAGTATATGGTTTAATGTGTTAACATTTAAGCTCACATTATCATTTCCAGTTCTCACACTACAAAATGGAAAGTAAGAAAGGCAGGTATCTTTAAGGCAAATGCATAGGTTTGGTTTAGAGCTGTAGCAATAATGTAAACTAAGTCACACGCTGCCTTCCAGACAAGCAAGTCAAGGTACACATTAACCATTTCATGCATGAATTAGGACAACCTCAATCATCATCAACCTCATCATTTTTACTTAAGTATTTTTATTCATCTTTAGGCATGAAAAGATGAATAAAATATTTAAGAAAAAAATCCTGATTGAGGTTGTCATAATTCATGCATGACCGGGTTAAATAACAATAATTACAATGAAACATGTCATACAGCTATAGCAACATTAAACGACCAGTGGGTGGCAGGGTATGGAGTGACACATCAGTGTCCAATGCAGTGGTTTATGTGCAAGTATACCATCGACACTGACATAAATACAAGAAAACAGCCTTTGAATAGCTGTAGTGACCACTATACATGAAAGGGTTAAATCACTGGATACTCAGTCATCTCATATGTGCAACGGAATAGAAACATAAATCGTATACAAATCATATTTGCATATTATCTGACAGAAACCTCATATAAAGCCAGAAGGACAGGTTTTGTCCCCAATAACTGTGTAGACAGTCTAAAGCAAACCAATCACTCAGTGGAAGTAATTGTTCCTAGTTCAATTAAACTGATGTGCTTGTGTCTGAATTAGTAGATGTTTTCATAAATGCCTGAAAATTTCAAGTGTCCCATTTCATCTGGCATAAAGGTAATACAGCATTTCCATAAAGAAACATCAAGAAATCACAATGGAAAAACAACAAGAAAATACAGTGGTGGTACACTGAAAAAAAGGGATTGGCCAACTCTTGGATTTACGTAAACATCTTGCGTGTATTTAACATAAGTGCCTCATGCTTTAAAGTTAAGTGTAACTATATAGTGTAGAAACTACATGATATGCAGAGAGGCTAGATTAAATTGTTCATATCATGTTCGAGTGAAGTAAGTCAATAACTTTCAGTCTCGTACGCTTTGGATCGTGGTTTCAGGAAGGCATCCATCTCAGTCAAATCGAGCAAATTGGGTGGTTGTTACATTAAAAAAGTCTAACTTGTAATTTAAACACAATAATATCATGTTTCTATAAACATAATTAAATCATGAAGGATCTGTATGAAATTCAACAACTTAATTTGTTCTTGTTGAGATGACATGATACAATCTAGTAAGAGTGGTTAGTTGCTGATCTCATGAAATTCACAAGATCGCACGAGATGTCAAACTGCAGGAAAATCACTGGAGTTATAAGAGGCAGACAACTACACACACACCACGTGTACGCTATTGCTATTTATTGTGGTTTAACCTGTCAAGGACAAAAACGTACAAAAAAATTCTGCATCAAGCCTTGAAATCATAGCTTTCCTGCTTTTGTTAAGTCTGGATTGGTGGCATGGTGGTTAGTGCTGTTGCTTCATAGTAAGAAGATCCTGGGTTCAAATCCACAATCTGGCTAGTTTGCACTGGTTTCTCTCTGGGTATTCTGGTTTCTTCCCACAGTTAAAAATCGTGCAGTTGTTAGAGTTAGGTTAATTGGTGATTCTAAATTACCTGTCAATGTAAGTGCAAATGGTTGTTTGTGATAGACTTATGAGTTGTCCAGGGTGTACCCTGCCTTGTAACCTATCACTTCAGGGTTATTTCCCAGCCCCCCTGCAACCAGGATAGGATGGTAGTTGTTGTACATCCATTCAATTTTTATGGTAACCAGGATCTAGACTTTGTTGAACATTACATAATATGAAGACAACATGTAGTATTTAAGTGACCAAGTAGTATTGGGGTAAAAGTTATTGAATAGTGTTGAAATAAAATGACAAAATTGTGAAGGATTAAAATATTCCAAGAGCTCAACTTACTTCATCTAAACATGTTTCAATCGCGTTTTATGAACACAAAATGCACAGGTTTATTGAATATGAATAAGTTGTGTTGATTGAACTCAATTGTTTAAGTTTCTGCCAAAGCAAAACATTTGTGTGCAACCGATGTCCACTATTGAATCACGTAAATCCAACATGGCCTTTTTTTCAGTGTAGTTTAATGGTCTGGGGCTGTTTAGCTGCCTCAGGACCTGGAAGGCTTGGTGTGGTAACCATGGAACCATGAATTTACCAAAACATCCTGAAGGAGAATCTCCTGCCATCCATTCATGACCTCAACCTAAAGCACACTTGGGTTCTGCAGCAGGACAATGATCCAAAATACGCCAGCAAGTTCACCTCAGAATGGCTTAAAAAAACAACAACAACAACAAAATGAACACTTTGGAGTGGCCTAGTTAAAGTACGGATTTCAATTCGATTGTGGCATAACCTTAAAAAGGTGGTTCATGCTCAATCAGGAAGGGGCAAACACTTTCTCAAACCAGGGTATACATGTAATAGCTTTCAGATCTACATTAAGTCATGCTTCTCATTGCACCAAAAGGTCTCATGATGATATACACACACATATACAAACCTTTCTATTCCAAACCTTGTGCACATACATTAATCACATCTCCAGAAACGCGAATGGATGATAAGTAAGATGTAAGAAGATAATGTGCAATTGTAGGCAAACTGTCAAAGTATGATGCTAACTGTCAATATAATATCATATGTCAATATAGTCAAAAAAGTGTTATATCCATTTTGTGGGTTTAAGATGCAAAAACATCTAAATTAAAAGCAGGTTAAATAAGTTAAACATGATTAGTATAATTTCAGAGAAAGTTAGTAAGCACATGTTAAATGAATCACACCGACTAAATATGTAGTCTATGTGTCCAGTGTTGGAAATAACTCAACAGAGCTGCCAGTAATGTGAATTCCAAAATGTCCTTTCCACCACCTTAAATTCTTCCCTCCATGGGTAAATCGAATGTATCTCACTCCTGGTCCATATTTATGAAACACATGGGTAATCTGAAAAACAAATAATCAGTCAGACAAAAGTTGTCCTTGGGTTTTCATGCAAGCGTTTTGTTGTCATACCTGTTTCCATTCTTCATGTCCCGCGCCACGGTAAATAGTCTCAGGAGAAAAGATCTCAATAAGCTTCTTCTTTTGATCCAGCAACTCCACCCGGATTTCATAACTGCCGCCACAGTCGAAACGTGTTAGAATCCTAAATCAATAACACAATACAATGAAAAACATCAAGAATACCTTTTTAAAATCTACACCATATTTGATACACAAACATATATCAATAATCAGTTCATCTTAGACTTAACTTTATGAGTATAAACTCTGCCTGGTGAGCCATATGTTTAATATTTAAACCTCAAAAACCTGTAATGACACAAAAACTTCTAATTACATAGTACTTAGTTCGAGAAATAGATTTTTTGTATTTTTTTTTTGCATTTCTTTTAAAGTTTGAACTTACTGTTACTTTTTGTAGATCGCGAGGTTTAAAACAACTTAAAAACGTAAAAAGAAAAAGAAAAAAAGAAAAACAGTAACTCCGCCAAAGTGCCTATTTCGGGTCACTTTTTCCGATCCCAAGCCCGGATAAAGGAGAGGTTTGGAATTGTGACATTAAAAACAATAATTGCTGATTGCTAAATAAATTGAATTTATATATCTAAATATATTCTAAATGCTTTAACTTTAACTTTAATGGACTCTTACGTCTACATTCAGACGTGTGCTGTAGTAGCTGCTGAGGACTTCTTCGGCGGACTTTGGTCTGAGTCCGAGCTGCTGTGACTTTCATCCATAGTGCTCCTCTTCATGTCTCGGCTAACGGTCCAGGAAAATAAACCATTAAAAAGCTCGGTCCTCTGCCTGTGTAAGCTTAACGCAAAGGAAACGAAATGTGAAACGGAGCTTATGCAGTTTGGAGGTAAGCTTTTAGCTCGTCCCATTTCCCATAAGTTAAAACCCATTTATTACCCATTTATTATGTCATCCATTTATTAGAAAACGTGATAAACGGCAGATTCTAAACTTTTTTCTTTTTTTTCTTTCTTGCTCCTGATGAGATGGCGGATGGTCTCCTCCCAGACGTGGACTAAAGCATCTGCCAACTCCTGGGCTGTCTGTGGTGGATGAAGCGAGATGTCCCAGATGTGCTCAATTTGAATTCAGTTCTGAGGAACAGACAGGCTAGTCCATAGCATCAGTGCCTTTGTCTTGCAAGAACTGCTGACACACTCCAGCCACATGAGGTCTAGCATTGTCTTGCGTTACCGCACCAGGATATGGTCTCACAAGGGGTCTGAGGATCTCATCTCGGTACCTAATAGCAGTCAGGCTACATCTGGTAAGCACATGGAGGACTGTGCAGCCCCCACTGCCAAACTGGTCATGCTGGAGGATGTTGCCGGCAGCAGAACATTCTCCACGGTGTCTCCAGACTGTCACATGTGCTCAGTGTGAACCTCTCTGGCAAATGCCACACGCCCTGCATGGTGTTGGGCTGTAAGCACAACCCCCACCTGTGGATGTCGGGCCCTCATGCCATCCTCATGGAGTCTGTTTCTGAAGATTTGAGCAGACACATGCACATTTGTGGCCTGCCAGAGGTCATTTTGCAGGGCTCTGGCAGTGCTCCCCCTGTTCCTCCATGCAAAGGTGGAGGTAGTGGTCCTGCTGCTTGGTTGTTGCCCTCCTACGGCCTCCTCCACGTCTCCTGATGTACTCGCCTGCCTCCTGGTTACGCCTCCATGCTCTGGACACTACGCTGACAGACACAGCAAACCTGAGCCACTTGTCTGGGTTGTAGACTCCGTCTAGTGCTACCACTAGAATGAAATCACCGCCAGGATTCAAAAGTGACCAAAACATCAGCCATAAAGCATAGGTACTGAGAAGTGGTCTGTGGTCACCACCTCCAGAACCACTCCTTTATTGGGGATGTCTTGCTAATTGCCTATAATTTCCACCTGTTGTCTATTTCATTTGCACAACAGCATGTTAAACTATTTGTCAGTGTTGGTTCCTAAGTGGACAGTTTGATTTCACAGAAGTGTGATTGATTCACCTTCTTCTTCATCACTCACTGTCACTTCTAAGTATATGAAGGAAAAGGAAAAGTGAAATAAACCCTTCAAAAGTGCCTGAGAGCAAAGCTGTAGTTTGTTTTTTTCCAGGGATTACAAGAACTACAAGAACATCAACAAAAGAAAACTGTGGTGATGTTAGAAGTTTGTAGTCACTGTGGCTAGATTACATGAGGAAGGTTTTAAATGTTTCATGTTGTATGCAAGCATGCATTGATTTACACATTTACACTTGGTCTCTATATAGTGTCAAGACCAGGAAATAAAAAATATAGGAACAAAGTAACCGCAAAGCACAACAATGCACTTTAATTTTTGTTTTTTAAATTTCACACAGTCCTATACAGTATATGGCTTTTAGCTTTCCCTCTGAAGCATGTGTTAACATTTAAGCTTACATCCAGTTCTCACACTACAAAATGGAAAGTAAAGGCAAGTATGTGTAAGGCAAATATGGATTAAGTCACATGCTGGCTTCCAGACAAACAAGTCAAGGCCAATCACTGAATACTCATTCATTCCATATCAACAGCAGAATACAAATATAAATCATACTTGCTTATTATTTGACAAAAACCTCAAAACTAGGACAGGTTTTATCTCCAATAATCACAGTTAAACTAGCAGACATCTAAACAAATCAATCTCTCAACAGAAATAACTGGCTTCTGACAAGATCTTATACATCCAGTTCAATGAAACTGAAGGGGTTCTTATGTCTGAATCAGTAGCTGTTCTCAAAAATACCTGAAATTTTCCAGATTAAAATTTAACAAATTTAAAGGAGAACATGAAAAGTTTAATTTATGCAAATTATACAATTGCATCTTACAAATCATTACACAAAGTAAATTTTTCCAAACATTTTTTGTTTTAATGTTGATAATTATGGATCATGAAAAGCAGTAGAATTAGGTTAATTGGTAACTCTAAATTGCCCTTAAGTGAATGTGAGAGCGAATGGTTGTCTGTCTCTGTGTTAGCCCTGCAAAAGACTTACAACCTGTCTAGGGTCTACTCTGCCTCTCACACTAAGACAGCTAGGATAGGCTCCAGCCCTCCACAAACCTGAAAAGTATAAGTCGAAGAGGATGGATGGATGGATGGATGGATGGATGGATGGATGGATGGATGGATGGATGGATGGATGGATGGATGGATGGATGGATGGATGGATGGATGGATGGATGGATGGATGGATGGATGGATGGATGGATGGATGGATAGATGGATGGACTCATGAAAATCTGAAATCCAGCTACAAAGTAGTGATCCTTTTATTTTGAATTTGGGTAAACTTTTACATGTATTTGTACATGAAATAGTACTTAGCCTGCCAAATTAAACAATACTCAGTAATCTTCAGTATTGACATCACAATGACAATCACAAAAAGCAAGTGAACACGTTTTTGTTTATTTAAGGTGTTCTGTGTGAAACATTAAAGAAAATTGCTTTTCACTGGAAAACTTGTGCACATACAGAGATTATAGCTCTGGAAACATGAATAGATGGTCAGTAAGATGTAAGAAGATAATGTGCAATTGCAGGCAAACACAGGATGGAAGAACTGGACAAATTCCAACAAGCTATGTGTCCACTGCTGGACATATTTCAACGCTGCTGTCTGTGACACGTATTCCATACCATCCAGCCCAGAACTGTGTGTCCTTGCCACCATGCCAAAAATGAATGTATCTCACTCCTCGTCCATAGTCCCGGAATACATGGATCGTCTGAAAAATAAATATCAGTAAACCAAATATGCCTGTAGGTTCTGCACTGCAACTAAACTTTATTACATTTCACACTTTGTACATACCTGATTCCACTCCTGATCATTCCACTGATCAAAGAAAACCTTTGGGGGAGTAAAGGACTGGATAACCTTCTGCTTTGCATCCAGCAATGCAACAGAGATTGAATATTCACACCCACAATCCCATCGTGGTGCATACCTGTAACGAGGATGTATTTGTACAAAGATTAGGGATCACCAATTACATCAAGACACATTTTTCTCTCTTATTGTTCAAGCCTTACAAGGGATATATTCCTATATGTTATCAGTAAGTTTTGTTTAGTTCCACTGTTTCAAAACTAAATAACTTTTTTAAAGATTACAAGAGCTTACCTAAAGGTTTTTTAAGTGCTATTTTTTTTGCACAAAGTAGGGTTTTCAAACTTGATCTCAACACCATTTTCAATATCAACAGGAAAATTTTGACCCCATGCCACAATAACAGAACTATTTGCAAAGAAGTCATATCTCAAAAAATGTAATTTAGCAAAGCAAGTTTAGAGATATTATTTGTTTTACAAATTATTTAGATCATTTCATTACAGATCGAGAAATATTTAAGAATGTACTAATAAACCAAAGGCCACAAGAAACATGACAATACTTAACATCTAAATAATGTAATTATTGTATAAGAAAAACTGTATTGAAAATTTAAAAATGAACTTTTCTACTATTGCAAAACTAGAAAAGTTTATCATCTTGTCCACATCTGCCTGCAGTCTCTCATTCAATGTTCTCACAGCTCCGCTTCAGTCTGCAGTTCTTTACATCCTCAGTGCTGCTCTTCAAGCCCAAACTTATATGATTCGGCTGCTCTGCTCCAGGTTTCACTCTTTTTGCTCAGATTAGTTCTCCACACTCTGTGATCAGTTCAACTACAGTTTCCCCGCTCCTCTGCACAGACAGCAACCTGCCTGGTTCTCCATGTGTCAGTAATCCGCACTGTCACATCTGAATTTTCCATCCGCGACACATTCAGCCTGCAGTAATTTTTCATCTTATATCTAACTACAGTCCGCTACCAGCTAGGTTAATAATAACAGATGGCAAATGGCAAATGTAGCAATCAGTTAACTGCTAATAGTGAAATGGTTAATGTTAACGTATGCATTTATAATAACGGGAGCTTTACTAACCTCTCGAAATTCTTGAAAAGTTTTGTTCAGTGTTATGAAGGTTTACTATTTCATCTGTCAGCGAGAGGAGGAGCTATGTGCCTGACTGTCTGCATTGGTCCTGTTTAAAAGTTGTGTGTCAGCTAGAGAAGGCCCAGATGGCTCTGTTGGTATCAATGTTGTTGCAAATGAATATCTTAATTTTATATAATTGTTTTGTATTGGTTAATATCAAAGTATGATTTTAACAACCCTAATGTACATTTGAAATGCTTTTAAAAAGTGTAATTAAATCCTTTTTGCAACTAACTAAGGAACTAACTAACAAACTGTTAGTATGTCATGTGTATTCATCTCACCAATCAGATATTTTGATGTCTGGTTTGAGGTTATCCATAAAGGCTGCGCTGTAGCCTTCCTTCTCCAAATCAATTACCTGCTCCTTTGTGCACATTCTGCAAAAACAGACATGATTTTAAAATAGTTTAACATTTAATACTAGCAGTGTTGGGGAGTAACGGAATACATGTACCGCCGTAAAAAAAAGGTGGTATTCAGAATACAGTTACTTTGTTGAAATAAAGGGATTACACGGTGGTCAGGAACAGGAAAAGATCTTTTCCTGTTTCATATGTTAGGCTATGCCCTCTCTATTTTTGGTAATTCCATGCCGGTGGAAACCCAAACAAAACATGCATTAAGAGGCTCAAATGCCTGTGTCTCAATCTAGCGTCTCATAATGACGTGAAGAAATATTTTTATTTATTTAATATGAAGGCAATAGACAGAGTGTTACAGGCATCACCCTAAAGAATGTAGCCTCATGGGCAGTGTAGTCCGTGCTGCAGGGAGAATGGACTGCCATACCCGCTATGTGTCTGTGAGCGCCAGGGAGGGAGAAAAAGGAGAGTGGAAAAGTACAAGTTGTCACCAAGCAGAAACGGGAGCTGGAAGCATGTAAATATAATAATAACCACTGCAGCCAAAAAGAGTGCCTGACGAGCCCAGTTGTAAGTAAGCTATTAAGACTCGGCTGTACACTTTTTTCGTGTTTTCCTCCAAAACAATAAGTTCCGTTGGAGCAGCCTTTCAACGCCTCTCTCTGTCTCTCGCTAGCAAAGTTGACCCAGGCCAACAAAGTAAAGCTAGTTTTCGGCTACGAGCCCGACACGGAACCCGACGTATTAGGCAGAGGTCCCTTCGGAGCCGCGGACCTGTTTTATATACACGTGGAATAGTTTTCTATATGAGATCGCTGCAAAAAGTGCAGCCTTACCTAATGTCCACCCTACTGTTACTCATTTTATATTAAGATTTAAAACTCTAGTTGGTATTGGTATGGTATGGCGAGTAGCCTTCAGTAAAAGTAATAAATCACACAGCAATAGTACATTCATGTAGTTGTAAAAAAGCATGATAATATATTAAGTAGAGATGGCACGATACCACTTTTTTATGTCCGATACCGATATCATAAATTAGGATATCTGCCGATACCGATATGAATCCGATATTGTGTTTTTTAATCAATAAAACTGTTTTTTTTTAATATCTTGCTGCATTTTGTATAAGTTCATACTCAAGTTTAAATAAACAACAACACTAAAGCTATTCTGTTATACCTGTATGTAAAAAAAAAAAAAAAAAAAATAATACACTGCACCCAAAATATTTCATAGTTCAGCAACACTGATCAATCTAATAAACCTTACCTAACTTAAAACCTAACTTAAACCTACTCCATCCTCCCTATTCTGGTATTTTAAAGAGTACTTAGCAGAAATATTAAGCAACCTAACTAATAGGGTTGCAAACCCCCCCACCTACCTCATGATGCTTAATCGATGTAATCAACTTTAATTTGATGCAGGGTGAAAAAAAATGCACAGAAACAAATTATTTTTCAAGAATAATTAAATAGATTCAACATCTTTCTTCAACAGAATTGCAGAATTCACAGATGGTACCTTCCCAAAGGAAAAAGTACTATAGCTTACTAGGGTATATTAGACTTAACAGTTACTATATACAGTAATGGACTTCTATACATTTTACATCAGATTAAAACTTTGGGTGTAAGATTCAGATAATTATTTATTAAAAGCTAGATATTTTAAATGAGAATAAGAAAGAAAAGTATGTCTTTGTGCCCCTTTTCCTGTTCATGCCCTATCGGCCCCCTGGCTAAACTTTGCTAGATCCGCCCCTGCACAGTTACCAGCCGTCAGCTACGTGAAAAGGATCCTGGTGTAGAAAGTAATATTAAATACATTCTAACAACAGCTTATCAAGCTTAAACATGCTGCTGTTGTTCAGACGCTGGTTTCCTCTTTCTGGCGCGAAGTGGGCCAAAAACAAAGAAGAGAGACGGACTCGCGACAGAAAAGCCGATCAGCTGATCATTGATCAGTTTCACGATTGAAGTAGCAGCAGCAGAGGGAGAGAGAGAGGCAGTCGCTCCATATATCGGTTGTTAAGCTTAACATGGGAACGCTTTACAAACATTCAGAGATGAACTTACACACTTGCTTTACTTCTCTCTGGGATAACTTCCTCCGAGATGAAATGCTGGTTTGGTAGCGAGGCTACAAATACACACAGCCGCTCTATCACATGAGGCATACTGCTGCAACGTGCTACGGTTATGAGCCGAGTTACGCCGTGTAGCAAGTTTTGTGAGATGCTTTTTTGATATTTAATGGATCGGATTACATTTTTTATTTCTCGCCGATATCCGATCCAGTAATTTACGTCAGTATCGGACCGATACGTAACCTTCCCAACACTGAATACTAGTACAGTGGTCCCTCGCTATATCGCAGTTCACTTTTTGCGGCCTTGCTGTTTCGCGGATTTTTTTGGGGGTGCAATTTTGTGTGGTTTTTTTTCCTTTTTCTTCTTTCTTTTTTTTTTTTTTTTTTACAGCGCATTGTGTTCTGCGTCCTGATTGGCGGTAGACCATTTTCAATCAATCTCGTGGCGTGTCTCCTATACAGTACATAATTCGTTCAGCTTGTCAAATTCACATAAATCTTTGCTAGCAAAAGACAACAAACACAACAAAACACAACAGTGTCGACGTCAAAGGATTATAAGGCGCATTAATTGAAACCAAACAGTCAGATAAGTCAAACTTTACTCAACTCATTCTTCTTACTTCCTCTACTTCTGTACCATTGATTCATTAATGTTGCATTCTCACTCAGCTGCTCTATTCCCATGTTCTGGACCTGAAAACAGGGTTTGATCTTTGGTTTTATTCTACAATACTGGACTTCTTTTTCTACGAAGGTTTGAACTTTGAGAGTGTTTAAACGAGAGAGAAACGTGTGAAAATGTTGATGCCTGTCTGAGAAAAGCGTATAAAGTGTGTAGTGAGGGGTTTTACAGCCTTAAAACATCTATAACAATTGTAAAATATACAGTTCGCTACTTCACAGATTTCACCTATCGTGGATTATCTTTAGAGCGTAACACCCGCGATAAACAAGGGAACACTGTACATCATTTGAAGTAAGCATATAAAAATAATTGCCATTTATTTTTTGGAGGACTACTGGTAAATACTCACCCATAAGAGGTCACAAAGTTTTTCTTGACTACTTCATTTGGATGTGGCACCATAACGTCCTCTAGGTTCCACCCATCACCACCATTCTTTATCGTCCAACCTGTCATGTTTTCTAGGAAAGAAAAAAAATAAAGACAAAAAAGAAGGAAAACATACACACACACACACACACAAAAGGTTTGCATCTTATTTTAAACACAAAAAATGTTTTTCAAATCAGTTGTTGAGCTTCAAGGATTCTGACCTTCTCCTCTTGGATTCTTGAGAAGATTTCTTCTTTTCTTGCATAAGAAGTAAAATAACCTCCAGTCTTCAGGTGTTTTGGAAGAATCACGAAGGTTGTATCCTTCTCTTCTACATCTTACTCTCCATAAAGATTCACTGTCAGCCACTTGTTTCCACAGTGGGCACACCAACCGACAAACAAGAACCACCTGGTTGGCCGGAACATGTAGGAAGATTTCCTCCAGGATCTCCAGAGGAACAGGGAAGAACTAAACCAAAAAAAAAAAATAGCACTGATAAGGTGGAGCTTTGAAAAATCAGTTTAGTTTTCCATCACTGCACCAGGATCAATAGTCCCAGCTGTTTACATAATCTCACCATTTGAACTACATCAGCATTTTATAATATTATTGATTTCCACAGACAACACAAAAAAAGAAAAAGAACAAACCAAAAGCTTTTAAAAAATGAACTTTTCAAGCACTTCATTCATGAACTTTCATTCACAGGCTGGCTATAAAGCACATTTGGATTCCTCCTAAATGAGGTTCCTTTGTGCTTGCACTGAAATAGTAACTATTTAAACTGTTTTAATCACAAAACCTAGAAACCAAACATGTGTATGTCTGGCAGACAAAACCCTGCCTCTGAATTTATTTCTCTTTCTACATTCGGAATGTTGCTAGACTGGAATTAACTAAAAGGAATGTTCTGTTGTGCTATGATTGTTTTCCTTTTCTTCTGATGAGAAGCAGCTATTGATGACTTAAGGATTATTAAAGGTCTCTCAGCTGGTAAAAATGTCAAGTTGGCTATGTTGCTTGTTTAAGTGACACAAAGTCTCCCTTTATTTGTTATGATGCAAGCTCAACCATCCAGCTAACAAAGTACCAGTTAATTCTCTTCATCTGGATGTATTGGGTTTTTTTGGGACAATCATTTCATCACTCATCCAAGTGACTTTTTCATTCTCCAAATCTGAAGATGTTTCTGAGTCACAGTCATTATGTGATGATAATCACATCAGTGTGATGCATAATCCTCTCTGCAAAAGTTTTACATTTGTGCCTATAGACGCAAAACTTTTGCACCTCTTTATCCACAAGATTCCAAAACCATTTTAGCTTAGGCTACGTTCACACTGCAGGTCTTAATGCTCAATTCCGATTTTTTGATCAAATCCGATTTTTTTGTCTGCTTGTTCACACTACAAATAAAATGTGACAGCAAACGCGCTCTAGTGTGAACTCTCAAAGCAGCCCGCAAGCGCAAAAGAAGACGTCACACACAACGCGCGCTGTTTAGACCCAGACCAAACAGTGTTGTTTGACTGATGGCCCTTAATATAAAGACTTGTTTCGGACTTTACGTTTCCCAATTTTGCTTTAAGTTATAAGGTTATTTTGTTATTTACATATGGCCTAATAATGATCCTTATTGCTGTTTTAGAGGAGCGGTGCTTCAAAGGATAGTTGCAGATTTCTGTCAGAATCTGCAGATTATACAGTACAAATAAAATGTTCCCGTTTCTCCAACGTTGTCTTCCCAACAGTTTCATCTACACTGGATGGCCAGGAAGCGTTCACGATGGTCTTCTCGGGCGCTTCTCCGGCGCTGATAATTGGCGTCTGTCTTGTGTCAGTGACGTAAAAGACGGATTTAATGCGACATGACCATTCAAACAGCAGTCGCTTTCTAAAACATCAGATATGTATCGGATTCAGTACCACATACGAAAGTGACCCAGATCGGATTTGAAAATATCGGATTTGTGCTGTTCACAATGTCATACCATGATCGGATATGGGTCGCATAGGGTCAGAAAAGTCGGATTTGATGCGCTTTCGCCTGCAGTGTGAATGTAGCCTTAAAACCTGCGATTGTCCAGGGAATATAAAAGATAAAAACACATCAAAGGCTCCCATCTGGCCCACTGGATGGGCCAGTTTCACCAAAATTTCATTATATTTTGTATTCTTTCTCCCTTAATGCAGATTTATGCTTCAGCAGGAATTAAAACCTACAGGTAAGGTACAAACCCATTTGAAACTCTGCGACATAGGCTACGTTGTAACCTGGCGTTCACGTCTCTAGGGGGCAACCCCAAAACATTGTGATTGGTCTGTTGAGTACCCTTGTTTCCTCCCATGTACTTCCGGCTTTTTTCCCCTAAATATAAAGGGGGATTTCCCTTCCCGCTGTCACAAAGTGCTTCCTTAAGAGGAGTCGCGTGATTTTATGGGGTTTTCTCCAATACTGCTGCGTCTTTACCTTACAATATAAAGCGCAATGAGGCAATCATTTGTTGTAAACTGACGCTATATAAGTAAACCTGAACTGGATTGGACGTTATAACTTTGCTCTTCTCCGTTGCTGGCTGATGGACAACAAACAGCACATGCATAGACAAAGTTCATTCAGCAGTTACCTTGTATTCAAAGTCCAGTAAGGCACTCACCTCTTGAGCCGAGGACGAGGTTGCCTGCTGTGCTACAACGCCTCTTGTGCCAGACCTTGAACTCGCAGAACCATAGCTGTGACTTGCACCCATGACTTTCGTTTTCCTCTTCATGCCTTGCGACGAACCAAGGGCTGTAAAGTAGCCTGGTACTGCTATACCCCTCGCTGTCTTCTCTAAAAACAAGTCTTTTCTAACGTCGTTGGTGTTGACCCATTTGTAGCCGACAACGCGGAAGTGCAGCTAGAGATGAGGTCCCACTGTTTTATAAAGAGAGATTAGAACTCATAATGTTACAAGAATAAATTTAACCAACGACAAGTGACTCATTTAATTTCTACAAAGTAATCACTTACAGGAATATATGGCTTGTACTCACATGTTACATTGCCCTCCTGACAGCTGCGGTGGTATTTACCTCGAGACATTCGAGCCGCCCTTCAGAGGCGGGGAAATGCCCTAAAATGCTACATATGTAGTTCGTCCACAACAGTCACTCCCACTGTGTTGTGCTCTCTAGCACGCAGTAACTGAAGAACAAAGACTGATTCTGTTAATACCGTAAAACACCGGGGATACTCCGGAAAACATTCATAGCTAACATTCTTCTAAGCCTTCTTGACGGAGACTTCCGCTATGGTTCATCCGGGGATTTTTCCCTTTTTTTTTAACTGAACAATTTCGAACAGCAAATAGGTACAACTCATCAAATCATTTTTATCAAATAATTTAAGCAGCTTATTAAATATATACTGCAAGAAAGCCTTAAGGTATTTCTTTTTCCAGCTTTCAAACAACTAGGAAGAGTTTTTTAAATATAATTTTTAACGCTAGAAAAGTAAATAATGAATGATCAATAATGATAACAATTAATAATAATTAAAATGTTGTATTATACAAGTCTTGATGCATGCTCAAATATCCAGGTAAGGAAATTCCAGGATTTCACTTCACTGGGAGAGAAGTCAATTGACTGAGTGATTTCACTCCCACTGAAAATCGCAATGTCCAAATGGACAGATTCAACATTCTGGGTTATTATACACGTCTGTATTGCATAAAATCATGCAGAGATGAAATTTTCATTTTCATCTGTACGTCTATGGGTTTAGAGGATCAGTTAAATTTGTATATCAGCTAGGGTGCCAAGTGTCCCATCCCACTCAATCAGCATCTTAGCTTTTTGAAAACCACATATCACAAGGTTGTGTTGGATCTGTGACTTCTCAGTGACACAATAATGCCTAGTCTGTATAATCATCCTTTTTATTTTGAAAATATTTCAAAAAAGATGGATAGAGTTGTATTCAGTAATACTCAAAACTAGCAATTGATATACATTGTATATGTTGGAGATTCTTGTGAATTTCTGCAACGTAAAGCCATTCAAAATTTCCCACCTGACATGGGACATCCCAACAGTCTGTGCCTCCATGTTGGAAGTACTTCAACACTGCTGCCAGTAATATGAATTCCATAATGTCCTTTCCACCACTTGAAATCCTTCCCTCCATGGGTAAATCGAATGTATCTCACTCCAGGGCCATATTTATGGAATACATGGGTAATCTGAAGAACAAATGTTCAGTCAGTAAAGACGTGTAAATGGGTTTTGCATCTTATCTTAATTCCATAGTGCAAGTATTGGACTGGCTTTCTTGTCATACCTGGTTCCATTCTTCACATCCTTCTCTACAGTAAACAGTCTCAGGTGAAAAGATCTGAACAAGCTCCTTCTTTTCATTCAGGAGCTCTACCCAGATATCATATCTGCTGCCACAGTCCGAACAAGCAAGAAACCTAATGGCATGCACAAAGACACCCACATTTGCAAAAAAGCAACACATAGCTCATTAAATATACTACAAATATATACTACAAAGTGGGATACAATGGACTTTTTGAAATTACTGAAAGTTACAAGGTAAGGAATGAAACATAGAAACCTATCAGTCCTGTAACTTTACACATTTGATTAACCAACACAGCCCTATTGTTATTGTTTGTTTTTATTTCTTTTATTTAACTGAATGATATTAAAGACAGTGAAGGGCAAAATGGATTTATTAAAAATGCTTGGAAACATATTTGTAAAAATTAGAAAATAAACAATGTTATTTCTGATAAATGGACCAAAATTTAAATAAAATAAATATGCAAATCTCTTTAACTTTCTTTTAAATTTGGTTTTGAGAAATGAAAACACAATTTTAGAAATATCGACATCTTTTTTCCCCTGTATTTGGATTTATGCATGTATTTTACTTGTCTTTATTTTATGAAATCGTTACTAATAATATTAACTAAATTATACTTTAAAAATTATATTATTTACTGTGCTCTTGCAAATAATGGAACAAAAACAAAAACAGAGCATCATGCAGCCGACAAACAGTCGGTAACCGACAGTAACTGTGTAATGTCAATTTGGACCAAAATCACTGTTTCCAGTGCATTACTGAATCGATCCCATAAACAATAAAAGCAGCTGTGAAGACAGAAGAGGGTCCGACAGGTATAAGTTAGGTATACTGCACTGAAAGGTTGTTTAAATCCTGTTGCATTGTGTAAATGCTAAATGCAAATCCTAAATGTAAATGCTAATGTTTCTTTTCCTGTTTCACTTCTTTTAGCAAATTTACACATCTTGCAATTGACAAGGTGTTTATGGCAAATAGGTTCCTTTTCTTTTTTTACAGATAGTCATATTAATAAACTATTTATTAAAGTCTCATGTTTATTCTCACCAATCAGATATCTTGATGTCTGGTTGGGCGTAATCCATAAGAGATGGACTGTAACCCTCCTTCTCCAACTCAATCAGCTGTGACTTTGTGCACATTCTTCAAGAAACAAAAGTGGTTTTCACGCAACATAATGTAAATGTACCTTAATAAAAGAGGATTAATCGCTCAGGTGCACATGCACGGTTAAATACTCACTCAAAAGAGGTTGCAAAGTTTGTTTTGACTGCTTCATCTGGATGTGGTCTCCTAATTCCTCCAGCAACCCACTGATCACCACCATTTCTCAAGATCTTCCAGCCATTCAGTCCTTCTATAAAATAAACAAATAAATAAAATAATAGTAATAGTAACTGTGTTTTAAATGTTTTAGGTTTAATTTAAAATTAAACCTACTACTATGTTACGTATAGTTCATTTTATGGTTACTTACCTTCTCCATTTGGATTCTTGAAGAGATTTCTTTTCTGTTTGGATAAGAAATAAAACAACTTCCAGTCCTGTTTTTTTGAAAAACTACAGATGGGATGCCCTTCTCTTCTGCACATTTTTCTCCACAAAGATTCGCTGTCGGTCACTTCCTTCCACTGATGGCATACTAATTGACAAACACAAATCACCTGACAGACAGGAACATTTAGGAAGATCTCCTCCAGGACCTTAAAATAGAGAACAAAAAGAGAAAGATAAAGAGAGCACACGGACACTAGTAAATGTATAAGGACTGAAATGTTAAGTGCATCATGTGCCGTTCCCAACAGCCCGAGTTTATAACAAAACAACTAAGAATGTTTCAGGGTCACTGGATTCTGCCATAACTGGGTTTTATTAAAAAGGACATTTTTAAACCTAATTTGAGTAGATCTTACAAGGGAGAGAAGCTTGATAGCTGAATGCTCTGACTCACAATTTACTTTTGGAAACTCTAGGAACCACAAGCAAACCTACAGTAGAAAGACCTCCATTGGGATGATAAGGGCTTTAAGATATAATGAGGCCTGGCCCCAGTAAGTATTCCTGTTGTACAATTTTGGATTCACTGGAGGTCTTTCATGGGGCTTTTAGAACAGCCTAATAATAAGGAATTACAATACAAAAAGATACAATACAAAAAAGATCGTGGCTCAAGAGTTGGGAGTTCGCCTTGTAATCGGAAGGTTGCCGGTTCGAGCCCCGGCTTGGACAGTCTAGGTCGTTGTGTCCTTGGGCAAGACACTTGACCCATTGACTACTGGTGGTAGTCAGAGGGCCCGGTGGCACCAGTGTCCGGCAGCCTCGCCTCTGTCAGTGCGCCCCAGGGTGGCTGTGGCTACAATGTAGCTTACCATCACCAGTGTGTGAATGGGTGGATGACAGGTTGTGTAAAGCGCTTTGGGGTCCTTAGGGACTAGGAAAGCGCTATACAAATACAGACCATTTACCAGGCCATTACAGTAGTGCAGATTACTACTTTTTACAAACCATGTTGGGCTAGACTGCTATCGGAACTGAAATCTGATATTGCAAAGAGAAGTCGAAGCGACAAGAGTCTGACACATTTTAGACTCCTTAAAAACATGAATCATATGACTATATCTATTGCTCCACCCAGCAAAGCGGGGGTGATTTATATCATAATTGCACCCAAGGCCAATGTTCGCCTGTATAAAATATTATCCTAGCAATGTTAATATTTAGTTAGAAACAAACTTTCTGAGGGCTTTTGGGGGATTTGAGGCATTACTTTCCCAGCCAAAATACAGGAAAAGCATTTATTTCCAACTAAGAAGTTGTTTTTGTTTTTATTAAGTGCATATTTTTCCTTTTTAAAGAGTGGTGTCTTGGGTAAAATGTTTGGCATTCAATCAAATGTAAAACCGCTGTATCTCCAACAACCAACTAAAGAGGGGCTGACTTGGGTAGGAGTGGTTGCATTACTCTTCTAGCCAGCAGCTGACCGTGACTGTGGTCTAACAGTAAGTGCTGGTGAATGCACAATAGAAGTAATTAAGGTGCATATTTTTATTCTTACTCTGACCTCAGTAGTGGGGCCCTATAAAAATGCGTTTACATCACTACAAAAAAAAACCCGTTTGTTTTCTGTAAGTGTTTTTCTGTAAGTGAAAAATAAGAACAAACTGTAAGATCTTTCGAAATTTTGACCTTTCGCAACATTCTTGCGGAAAACAAGCTTCCGTATGAGGCACCCCCTTCGGTTTGACATAAATAACTGAAGAGGTAAAAAATGTTGTTACTTGTGGACAAACATGGACATTTTGTATCAAAATGTGCGAAACAGCAGAAATATTCTAAGTTGTAAGTTCTGAAACAAACAAAAATAAAAATGTTACAATTATGCACGATCGTAGTTCATCTACTGCATTGCTATGTTTTGTTTGTCCCTCCTTATGAGGATCGTCTTTTCGCCTTCATTGCGGTTTGATGAGAAGTTTTTCTTTCCTACAGTACTTTAATATCCAATCGAAGCAGGTTGATGTCAGATTTTGTGTATTTGTGGATAAACTGCCATGATCGATTTCCGGTGTACTGGCGATTTTGCGCGAGGAGGATAAGGTGACTAAAAATGCAATTAACGCGGTTTATTTTGTTTCTATTAACCTGATCGGTTCTATATTTCAAGTAACTTTTAGGGACTCTTACATCTGCCTTGAGAGATGAGGCTGACGCTGTTGCAGCTGCTGAAGACTTCTTAGGCGCACATTGGTCCGGGTCGGAGCTGCTGTGACTTTCATCCATAGTGCTCCTCATGTCTTCGACAACCAGTCCAAAAAAAATAAGCCATTAAAATGCTCGGTCCTCTGCCGAAAGAGTTTAAGGTAAAGGAAAAGAGAAGTGAAACAGACGCCTAGATTTCAGGACGTCAACTGACGTGGTTTTCAGTAAATTTCACGTGTCATCCCAGAGCCCGTTAGTCATCCCGAGCAGGCAGAGAGATGGGTGGAGTAAAAGTTTTTTTTGTTATTGGACGTGATAGTTGGAAAGGGTAAAGGGGGCCAAAAGCCATAAGGCTCTCAAGATTTAAAACGAGGGACGAAGAGAGTCATGATCGTGTCATCCAGCTCATTAAACCGGTCACAAGGAGCAGATGCAAAGGAGCAGATGCAAAGACTAAATACTATTTGTCAGTGTATGAGCTGAGCCTACGTGTAAAACAGTTATCAAATGATAGAGGGGGCCGACCTGCTTTCCAAACAGTTTTCAGTCACAACTCTTTCCATTTGCACTCTTGCTGCAATCAAGTCATTTTAATGCTGGATGGATTCACTTTTATTCCCTTGGGGATATATAGATTTCCTATCTGTGAACAGTATCTTTTGCATTCATCGAGAAAGTGAAAGAACTGCGTTTGTTCACGGAGCGACATACAAATGCCTTTGGGGTTGTGGCAGGAGGGGCATCCAGTATGAAAATCTGCCAAATCAAACATGCTGAAATACCTGCACTTGTGAGTCAGGGCCTAAAGGAAGTGATTCTTCTATTTCTGGTAAAAACAAAAGAACGCTAACAAGAAAGCAAGTTGATTATTTTCTTGGTTACAACAAAGTAAAGACAGTTCATACCAAAAGCATGACAAAAAAAAGTGTTTTTGGTTGTTTTTGTGTTTTTAAATAAAGGGGCAATAATAGTTCAACAACATGAGAGAGAGATTTTAATCATATGGCAATTAAACAGAGGTGCATTCATGTCTTCAGTCACACAGGCACTGCAGTTTTTGTACAATACAGTACACAGAACTCTGTTATAAATTACAAGCAATACCAAAAATAAATGGATACCAAAGAGCCGAGGACACCCAGGAATTAAGATGGTAGCCATTAATTTTGGTGTCACATCAGAATTTTAAGCAGGCTGAGACCCAGTCCATAGACACAGATTAATCCAGTCTGTGATGATTTTATTCCTCTCTGCATATTTAAATGAATATAAAGACAAAAGTAAATTCACAATTTCTGCGTAACAGAGACTTGAATCCATGTCGTATCTAAAACAGAGTTTTATCCATTTTCTTTTAAACAGTCAAGAGGTGAGTCTTTTTGGTCAGCAGGAGGGTGCTCCTATGTGTCTGCATCAATCCTGTGAGCTGTAAAGTAGAAATAATGTCCACAAAGTCAGATCAAGCAACCTGAGATGGCAGATAGCCTAGCACGGTATATCTTAAGAGACATTTTCAAATAAATAAAAAACAAATAAACAAACAAATAAAAACCAATGTTTAACATATCAAAAGACTTTTAGATTTGAAGTAAATTTACCCTGCAGTCAAAAACATCTAAAACTAGGACAGGTAAGACAGACAGAAAACAAAAATATGAATCTGCAAGTATGTTAACTCTATAGAAACTGTGGAAATGCTGGTACTGTACTCACTTCCGGCCACTTCGTTTGGTACATCTTGCCAGTACTGGGCTGGACCCTATTTTGCCTTCTGAGCTGCCTCGATTCTTTGTTGCATAGATTCAATACTGATGGCATTACATTTAAATATGTTGTTAAATATTTGCTGGCTTCGCATTCATCCATGATGCACATTTGGTGTTCGACAACATCTCAAAGATGCTCCACTGAACTGAGATCTAATGACTGTTGAGGCTGCTGAGTATAGCAAACTCATTGTCATTTTCAAGAAACCAGTTTGAGGCGATTTGAGATCTGTGACATGACACATTATCCTGCTGGAAGCAGCCATTAGAAGACTGGTATAATGTGGTCATAAAGGAATGGCCATGGTCACCAACAATACTCAGTAAAGTTTTCTGTGTAAAGAGAAACCAAATCACGAAAAATATCTACAAGTTTATAAATTTAGCAACAGATTCGGACCAGATTAAACAAACTATAAGTGTGAAAACATCCTAAAACTCTTTAGACCAGACAAAGGTTTTCCAGTCTTCCATTGTCCAATTTTGTGGAGCTGGTGTGAATTGCAGCCTCAGTTCCCTGTTGTGGACAGGAGTGACACCTAGTGTGGTCTTCTGCTGCTGCTTCAAGTTTCAAAGAGCTGTGCATTCAGAGATGCTCTTCTGCATACCTTGTTTGTAAGTAGTGCTCATTTTGAGTTGCCACTGCCTTCCTATCAGCTTGAATCAGCCTGACCGTTCACGTCAACATGCCATTTTCACCTAGAGAACTGCCTCTCACTGGACATTTGATCTTTTTTTTAAACCCCAGAGATGTTTGTGAGGGAACATCCGAGTGGATAAAGAGTTTCTGAAACACTCAGTTCAGTCAATTTGGCACAAATAAACATGGCACCTTTCTCCCCCCATTCTCCTCAGCAGGTCATCGTGACCGTGTCTACATGTCCGAATGAGTCGAATTCCTGATATGTGACTGACTGTTTAGATATTTTGCATTTAAAAATGACTGAACAGGTGTACCTAACAAAGTGGCCAGTGAGTGAATAAGCATACTGTCCAAAAGACTTACATTGCTTTGGTATCCTGAGTGACTCCGTATCTCCTGACAGGACTTGATGCATGACCCCGCGGAATTGATAGAGCACCTTCAGGCTCTTCTCCTCCCCCACACAGGGGTCGTAGAAGCCAGGGAGTCCTGACTGGAAAGGGAACACAGAGTCATGCAGCACTGCCAAGAGACTAAATAACGTAGCGAGCCATGGATGTCAACTTGTGAGGCTACTCTATTTTTGTGCAGGAAAACACTTAATTCTTAAAAAATTATTGGAAAAAGCACTATACTTGTAAAATTGACTTTTTAAGCATTACATTTTGAGTTTGGAAGTCTGACTTATTACCTTGGTAGCCTCAGTGAGGATGAGTTTTGAGTCTTTCACCAGACACTGCAGTGGCACGGTCACATCAATGACCTTTGCCCTCTCGTGTTTTCTGCTGTTGTCTGTGACGAACTTGCCGTACCAAGCGTTGAGGATAATGAGACCTGTTTAAGTAAGCAGCATCAACATTAAAACCTTTCTTCTGCAATAAAACATCAATAAAACACCCCGTTTAGTATTAAGAGTTCAAAAACCCAAGGTTGACTATTAAACACTAAACACAAATCTCTATTTTCACAGTTTGAACGTTATGTGCCAGCAGCTGCAGCTAAAGAGTCTATGAACAGACCAGTGAACTTTTTTTTGCCGTTTGTAAAAGTAATTTTGCAAGTGCACAATAAAAAGACACCATAATTCATTTTAATCACAGGCTGCATAAACAATACTGTAACCATTTAATAGAGTGCGGTCAATTAAATAGAAAAGAGCAGCTGCGTGCCTGTCACTACACGCACACACACACTGTTATTAACTGTTACTTTATAGGCCTGGAGTCTAAAGGACCGCCGATGATACTAAAAATCAAAACAATCTCAACTGTGACAGGTGTCATAAGGCAATTATCGCTCGTCAAACTCCCATAGGTGAAAATTGTGCTGTCTGCTCAAAGCTTTTTGTTCCTCTGCTTATCAAAGAAAAACTAAAAAAAGGACTAATTATCACCAGCTGAAAAGAAAGTAGCAGGGTCACAAAATCCCACTAAAAACTATAGTTCTTTATTAACTATTTTAGCTTAATTTTAAAAAGAAATTGGTGCGAACAATGCAAGTTACCTGATACTCAAAGGAAAGTCGTATACACAAGTCCCATCTTTGCCTGGTGTACAGTCCCCTTAAATTTTAGTGAACCTCTGAAGAAGATGATTACAGTGTTTTCTATGTTTTTTTTAAGTGTGTGGTAGGAATTATCAACAAGTGAAAACAGAGATTTTTTTCTTTTGCAAATAAAGGATTATTTTCTTTTGATGTAGCCAAACACTGCAATATGTGAGAATTTACACTTTGTACTGAGAAACATTCAAGCCGACATCAATAGATTGCGCTCAAAATGTACAAAAACAGCTCTGAATCCAAAATAATTATATTTTTTCTTAACAATCGGCTAAAAATAACATTATTTTCAGGATACGGCTTTCTTCAAATATTACTAATCTTACCCATCCGAGACTCCTCGGCTTCAATAATCCTGCGCACTGACTCCTGCATGAGCAAGACCTTTAGATATGAAAAGAGACACAAATAATGAGGTTTTACATTGTGTGGATTAAACTAATGAATTTGACTAATGCTCTGCATTTTATCTAATCCCATCTCTCTCTATAATACTCCTTGACAGACACAACACCTGCATCCCTTATCTAACGTTGACAACAACGCAGGATCGGCACCACAGCTTGTAAAATACTCACAGCAGCTTCTGCCTCCTGTTTCTTTTTGGCTATATCAGAGGCCGAGCTCTCCCTCTGCTTCTCCAACTCTCTGTTGAGTTCAAAGATAAATGGAGAAATAAAATGAGCTCATAAAATCTGCCCATAATAATACATGTGGCGCTACTTCCAATAACACCGCTTGCGTGAAACAACTAAGGTAAAGAAAGTTTCTTACTGTTCCTTCTGGGCCCGCACATATGGCCGAATAATAAGCTGCCGCATGGCGAGGTAGAATACCAGTGGTCCCACTGTGGCGTAAAATACAGCACTAGGCAGGAGTTGGTCAGTCAGGTGAATAGGGAAGAAATACGTCTGGCTGGCTCTGTTAAGTCTGTGGATAGAGAGTTGGTTTTAATATTTCTATCTATAGTCATATGCCTGAAGTTGAAAACACAGCAAAGTGAAAACACTGCAGAACTCCAGGTCAAGCGGGAGAGTGAGCTGCGCGCTGTTCCTCAGATGATTAATTTATGTGATATGCTCTCCTTAAGTCTGTCTGTGTCTAAAAATAAAATGTAAGCTGTACATACACTTGCTTTTAAATCATACCCCAGGAACACCTAACATCATATTGTACTAAATCCTGTGTGAACATGTGCAGATACACACTCCCAATTTGTGGAAAAAAGGAGAAATGGCAACAAGAAATTGAGGGAAACTCAGGAAACTCCAATGAATGGGAAATTGGAACAACAAGTTACACTTACTTAATCTTGAGGGAGACACCTTGGGGCACTCCCACGCTGACGGTGGCCCCCAGGACACTGTGTCGACTGATCTTCCTCTCGGCACCGTATTCTACCACGGTCCCAAAAAACCCTGATCTGCAACAAAAGCGCAAAGTTACAACCACTCTACCCATCATTTACTTTAACAGGCCAGTTCCCTGCACAACAATTATCCCACCCAAACTTCATTTAATAGAAACATTAATCACTCTAGAGTTTCACACCAGAAAAGCAATGTTAATATGACCTACAACAGGGGTTCCATTATGAACACATATTGCTCGTTAACAACATACTTTACTGAGCCCTTAATCTTCGTCTGGTCTTCATCCTGAAACTTGTACTGGTAGCTCATCATCATAAAAGTGTGAGGAATGCCAAGCTGCAGAGATAAAATGTGAGCGTTAATCTTGGTGATCCTGTGATAACCGGCTGTGATTTTCAGTTAAATATCACTCCTGGCTCCTAACCTGCATTGCGAAGGTGAAATGGCTGCTCTTAGTGTCCCTCACTATGCTGGTGTTCATAGAAGACTGGATCCCCCAGCGCCACTGCAGGTACCCCATAGTGTTTTTGTCTAGGTGACGGGCCAGCACCGTGGTGAACCCAGGACGCACGCCTCGAGATGAAAACTGGAGCCCGCACTGAGCAGTCACAAAGCTGAGACAACAAGCAAAATAAAGAAATCGGTGAAATTGTTGTTGCTGTTGCAAAAATATTGACGATTTACTTATTTTTCTCTAGCATGTCTAAGCATACAATCGAGGCGTCAAGTTGCGGAATATCTTCATTCCGAGGAAAGGTCCATGAGAGTCCCCAGCTCCCAACTCTACCTGTTTAAACACAGACGGCAAAAACGTCTCACATCTTAAAAATGTCATAGCGTGTTATTAAAAACACACACGTGCCTGTTTTGTGACAAATACCGGCAATTTACAGTACTAGGGAGTGTGCAATGCCCACTGAAAACACAGCATACCTCTCCCCACCCCTTAGCTGACGTGACTCTTCTCAAAGCCAGATTAATAGTGCCGCCTCCGTTTCCATTGTGGGTTGACAAGGACCCAGACAGAATGGCTGTGTCTTTTGTAGTGAGAGGAGCCTGCAGTAGAACACATAAAACTTTGAGTCCTGTTATTGGCATCAAGTCAAACATCTTTTCCAAAAGCCATCACAGACTCATTGGCATCTCTTAATCCAATATATAGAAAAGCAAGAATCCTCGGGCAACCAGTTACCTCTATAGATTGTGATATGTGCATTTTGTTGATTTCCACATGTGGGACTCCACCTCCAACCATATCTTCAAAGTCCTCTTCATACCGGTCAAAAAGGTCTGTGGCGTCAATACCCACACTAATCGTTCCCTGCAAAATTATCATGAATTGATACAGTGTTTATTGAAAATTCATAAAATATGCACACCATTCCTGGGTTCAATGCGAGGTTTCTTATCTTCCCTCGAACATACCTTTGGGTTGGTCCTTTGCTGAAGTCTTCTCTCCTCTCGCTCTCTCTGAAGACGCTCATACTCTTCTCGAATCTCTGCAGGGGTTCTTTTCCTTTCCACCACCTGCAGGCAGAAGATATGTTATTTGAATGTAAAGCGAGCAGGACTGACTGGTTGCAGATACAGGTTTACAGTTGGAAACATAAATAAATAAAAATAAATATATAAATCACTCTCCCATATATTCTTCCTCTGTAAATATTTGTTCTTTCTGCATCATACTTTGTACAGTCCAGCATTATTAGATGAAGGCAAAGGTAGAACAGTTTCACACAAAGGAACCAATGCTACATTTTTTAAGGATGTTATTTTTTAATGCGTGCCTCTTGATGTTTCCATCAGCTTTCTCAAGATGTCAAATCTCCAGCTAAGAGATATTTGAACACTAACAAAGACAGGAGGCTTTTTCTTTTTGAATTTCTGAATACTGTTTTGCCAACTTGCAATGAATATGGTCAGAGGTTACAAGGTACTTTTGACTGCTCCCTTATTTCCCATGGGGTTACCACTGCAGATGGATCCACATATTTGATTTTGAACAGATAAGACTGGCACTGGGAGTACACTAGCTTGTGAACCCCTGAAGACTGAGTTTGTGTTTTGGACCATGCATCTTTTCTATGAAAGACAAAGCACAACACCACAGAGTTCTGAAAATTTAATTACAAAATTTACTCTATGCTTGGTTTTGACTAGCAATGCCTGTCATATTTATCATGAATTCAATATACAGTATTTAAAGAATGAATAAGCTGACTCTTGTAATCGGTATTGTCGAAATTCAGAACGCTACAGAGCTGGTATTGAAGTTTTTCGCACGAGCAAAGTAAGTTATAGGTGTGCCAGTGTATATTACTTAATAGCAAACAATAGTTCAACACAACAACCATTCTTTCTAACTATGGATGTATGCTTCAGTGGGAAATCAACCGTGTAGGTACATCGTAACTGCAAACCCCTCTAAAACCCTACGATGTAAAGACAATCATAACCTGACATGCACCTCCCTCCCTGTAATTACATGCCACGTCAACACAGCCCATAATTAGTGATTATCATTGATTCTTTCTCTTCATTTCTAGCTACTTTTTCACTGTAATTTATTTATTTATAAGTGAGAGGATAACAATCATCGCCTCAATATAAGGAATAATAATCACAGTATCAGACTATTAGGACTCTCAAATGTCAGCAAATTTCTGGAATGAGACTGCAGAAACTATTTGAACTGAATGTACAAAGAAATGGAAAAACTTGAGGGATAAATATGTTTGAAGACACCAGAGACTGTGGACCCAAGGGAGAAAAAAGTCCCAGCATTTTATTTGTTTCTATCATTGCTGGCACTGGATGTAAAACATGACCACAAGGCACTCAATCAATCAATGGATCACACAGAACAATAAATGCTGGCAGCGACCTCAGCCACTCAACACAGGACATGTCATAGGCACTGAAGACGTCTAAACAAGTCACAAGTCACTGAGAGACTCACCTCCCATCCTTCAACATCAAGTCCTCGCTTGCCATAGATATCATAGATAGCACGTGCCTGAGGGTCACTGAGCACTAGAAAGAGATTCAAAATGTAAACCAGCAGTATGCTTTCTTTATGTCTTAAAAGAACCTAACATACGTCAAAACATACTCAAGGGCATCAGCAGGTCAACATAGGGTTGAGAAGGGAATCGAAAGGAAATGTGATCAATGCTCTTCTTACCTTCATAAGCTTCGTGTACAAGGTTAAAAAGGTGCTCTGCTTGTCTCTTTAGTTCAGGATCCCGGTGTTTGTCTGGGTGATAGAGCATGCATAATCGTCTGTATGCCGCCTTCAGCTCCTCCTGCGTAGCCTGAAGGGAAAAAGACAGCACAGCATAGTTACAACATAACATAACATAACACGGAGTAAAATTGTTTTTAAAAATGTAATCTAGCCTACCATTACCCCAGCATATTTAATGTTTTGAAATCACTCGGAGTGATATTTTTATAAACGTAATCAAAGTTTTTACCTTCCTTGCTTAAGAATAGGGAAATTATAATAACATTTATAGTTCAGTATACTTATACACTTTAGGCTGCCAGCAAATGGTTTTCTTTTGCATAACAATTTTTCAGATAAACACGATGCTTTTTGCTGCTACAAGTAAATAATCACGACCAAAAACGTCCGATTCCTGCAGACTTAAAAAGTCAATTTATACTATAATCAGCACTGCGTGTTGCATGCTGCAGCTCCGAAGTTACATTAGCTACTTAGCACTCTCCAAAGTACATGACATACACGTGAAATTGAAAAAAAAATTGCCAGTCTGTGAACATCAACTCTTAGATTGCCACATAAACACACCGATTCTCTGTCCTACCCAAGTAATATATTACGTTGCCAAAGCTGTCACCCCACGACCCTTCTGTGCTCACTGAAACAACCGAAGAGTTAATCAATGTCGAGGGTCACTAGTTAGCTGCCTAGCTAATGTTTCATCTATGTTTGGGAGCAACGTTTTAATATCAACAGTATAAAGTTTATAGGACGACCGATGCTGAATCCGCACACGCAATCATTCAGATCCCAGCTGCATATTGTACCTCTCTTCTGACATTTAGCAGGGAATAATAATCATCACTGGCGAGCTCATCATCGTCTAAGGGAGACGCCATGTTCACACCCGGTCATCTCTTCTTTGTGTCACTTATGTCGTTCCAAGTCTCCTCTTCGCGCTCTGTCGCCCCCTGGTGTTGGGATGAGCCGTTTCCTATATGCTGACACATTGCTAGGCGGTCCTGTGAATATTTAAGTTTGAATTCATTCATTGCAGTTGCTGTGCTTATGAGGAATAATGCGTAGGAAAGAAGTATGAAGTAACCCGGCTTTTTTTTTTTTTTTTTTTTTGCTTTTGTTTTGTTGTTGTTGTTTTTTTGCACTGCAGCCATCCGCGAATTTACTTTAAAATCACTTTAGTGTTCATTCAACCTGATTTATTTTATTTCAGTTTTGCAAATGATACTATATAATGGCTAAATAACTTACAGGGGAGAAATATTATGTATATACACCGAATGTTCTTTTTTTATGTGAGAGAAAATGAATATTGCTCATATTTAGAGGGAACGTGTATGGCTTAATTCTAAAGGGATATTGCCTGCATCACATTCAGCTATAGAAGCAATTAAGGCAGGGGGTGAAGAAAATCACATTAGGTCTTTCATTAATTACTCTCCTCGCAATAACAACAAGCCGTTGACTGCACGAGGCGCAGCAGCAGGCAGCAGAGGAGCTGTTCTTTCAGCACCACCACCTCAAACTATACACTGCATTTCAACGCTGACGGCCGGCAGCCTGTTAAAGGCTGTCCTTGAGTGGAGTGCCGCAGTTGAAGCGATTAAGCACAGTGATCTGTAATTAGATTGCCTCTAGCCATTTAACGTATATTGTCAAGCATGTGTGATTGCGCCATAATGATAGCAGTTACAAGAAAATCCTCCGTGGCATATATGGGTAGAGTTAAAAGTTAACTCTGGACCAGAAACAGCTGTTTACATGGACTCCACCGCCGGCAGCCTCCCTCATGGTGGAACAAGAGGTGGTATCCACATCTCTTGGAAATCAATGCGGTTTTCAGTATTGTGGTGAAATCATTTAGACAGGCCTACAGGGGGGAAAGTAGTCTGCAGGCTCCCCAATGTAAACGGACACATGATTGACAGACTGCGCAGAGTACTGTCCAATATGTCTCAAATGCTTCTTTACAGGGCTGCATATTTGTCTTCAACTCAAACTCCATCCATCCATCCATTCCATCCATTCGCTTCCGCTTATCCTTTTCAGGGTCGCGGGGGGCGCTGGAGCCTATCCCAGCTGTCATAGGGCGAGAGGCGGGGTACACCCTGGACAGGTCGCCAGTCTGTCGCAGGGCCAACACACAGGGACAGACAACCATTCACACTCACATTCACTCGCACATTCACACCTAGTGGCAATTTGGATTATCCAATTAACCTATCCCCACAAGCTGCATGTCTTTGGACGGTGGGAGGAAGCCGGAGTACCCGGAGGGAACCCACGCAAACACGGGGAGAACATGCAAACTCCACACAGAAAGACCCCGGCCTGATGTTGGAATTGAACTCAGGACCTTCTTGCTGTGCGGCAACAGTGCTAACCACCGTGCCTCAACTCAAACTCGGTGTCTTAAATACGGGAAAATGAAACTTAAAAACAAAGTGCTCTGTGATGGATGATTATGGAAAATTCTCTTTTTTTTCTTTTCTGAGGCTGAGCCTCCAGTTATTAGTTGTACGAACCAGCTCGTGTCTCCAGTATCAGATTAGATAAGCAGACTTTGATTAAAAAACAATTAATGAAGAACATTAAGCACTTAATTTCTTCTAATAACTGGTTTTGCGTCACTCGGAAATGACAGTGTAAAACAACTTGGTTGGGGTGGCTCAAAAGGGAAGCATTTAATATTCACAATCTAATCAGTTTCTTATAAAAAAAAAAAAAAGAAAGAAGGAAAATTATGAAAGCAACCTGCCAGACATTAAAGTTTTCTTTTCCCTTTTATAATACGGTCTTTTAAAGACCAGCATCGCCTCTGAGCTGTAAAAATATATTAAATAAAAAATATTTATATTTAAAAAACCCCCAAAACAAAACACTGCTGGCGGTGCCAAGGTGAGGTGAGATGTGTTGTTTTTCATCCCGGAGCCTCTCTGTCAGTCACCGCCTCACAGCCAATGATAAGTTCGCCTCGGTCGGACCGACTCGCCGCTTGCTCCTCCGGTCCCTCCTCGTGCTGTCCTCGCCGTGCACGCGCGTGGTACCCACGGTCGTGAGGAGGAGGAGGATGTTGCGCGTGAAGGGGAAATGGCTGCCGAAAACAAGCCGGAAGGTAAGAGAAATATAATGGGATTAATTTACTAGTATGACCGCGGTGTGGGTTTTGGAAGAGCTGCAACTCCGTGCGGAAATGACACACGCGTGAAGCCGAGCGGAGAAATTTTCGGTAGAAAGCGGCTCCGCTATTTTCCTCCGAATAGGCTGCTAAAACGTGGAGACATCACCTAGCCAGCTAATATTAGCTTGCATTCTAGCCAAGCTACTATTCCCATCGTAGCCCACATTTAAAAGCACGCCACTGGGACGAATAGCGTGGCAAAAGTGCCGTGTTTACCGTTTATTGTGCTCGCGTTCCTTGTCAAATGACGAGCAATTCAAGTTGTTAACAACAAGGCTAAGTTAATGACAACATGTCATTGGCATCGACCAACTTCTTCCCTTATTACCCAGCTTTAAAAGCGGCTTGGTTGTGTTAGTTTATATGTCAATACGGCTCTGTTTTCGAACCGCTTTTTGCAGCTTGTTTTGACGGCATTGCAATAGGCTAATTATTAAGACATGTCTGATTTAAAATGTAGCCTATAAGTCTTGTTTTTTCTCTCTGTTTCTTTCTTTCTCATCTTGGAGAGGGTCGTTTAGTCCCCCACGTCTTGAAGCGCGAGAAATTTCTTCGGCTTTCAGCGGATAGTGTTTATGAGCCAGAAGTGATGTATTGTTTTTAAACGAGCGAATATTAGCCTCCGTTTTCCAAATGCCAATTAATACTACTTGGCCTATATTTGGTCCGAAACACGGGCATCAAAGCGTTGTGATGCCTGCTCCGCTCGCAATGCCCTATCGCACTTGAAATGCCATCACACCGGAGGAAGCAGGGAGGATGGAGAGTAGGATTTCCAGCAGCCTGCCTGCCCATTACACTACTTTACACATAGGACAAAACGAAGACTTCCCTCCCCTCCTCAGCTGACTTCACACGGCTCGCTAACTTGAAATGAAATGCACTAGACTTAATTATTTTCCTTCTTAGTGGAATATTTTATTGCAACCCATATGCATAAGAGATTTGATCTGATTCAGACAGGCCCATGGATTTTTTGGGTGAGTAATTAAACAACGCCTGCATGAAAATAAAGATGTGATCCATGATTTTTAAACGGACCGGTTTTCCTGGCGCCTTTTCACTGATAATGATGTTTGAAGCTGGCTGGAGCCAGTTACTTATTTACAATCTCAGTGTTTTTGATAAAGATGAAATGTGTATATGTTAAAAATATATATTTTCAACAATGATCTTAGAATTAAACGCGTGATTATTTACATGTTATAGTTTGTGTGTATTCATACGTTTTTGCTATTGTTACTTTAATTGATTTATTGATAATTATTTAACTTTTTTATTGAACAGAATACAGTGGTAGATAATTCAAATCATATGTTCTTGTTTTTTATATATATGTTTGCTGATTTATATAGAGCTTTAGGGTGCAGAAAAAGAGTCTTTCTAGGTTTTTTTTTTTTTTTTTTTAAACTGGCTGCTTGAATTGAGAAAGACAACATTTTTTAATTTTTTTTAAAATAAATTTGGTCCAGCTGTTTCTGAGCTGTTCTTTATGTTTTGTTGCAGGGTTTAAAATTAAACAGACGTCTGTCAGTCTTTGGTGTCAGTAACCTCAAACACCAATTCTTTTTGATGTAGAATTACTGTAATGTTTCAAATTGTCTCGGTCCATGTGAGGAGAGATGATAAAACGCTGGGATTTTAGTTGTTTGGATGTCAGTGTGCCAACCACTAAAGCAAGTCCCACCAGGGGGTGGTATTGAGCTACAGAAGCAAACTTACATGAGGGATCAGTCTGTGGCTATGACAAAAAAAAAAAAAAAAAAATGAAGACATCTGGTTTTGTGATAGTAATGACTTCACTATGGTGTATAGTCCTAATGAATTCATCTACATAGCTGAACTTAACAAATAGACTGTAGCTGATAATCGCGATGTCTCCCCCAACACGAGGAGCTCTCACTGCAAACCTTGACTTGAAAGTCCCATTGCTGAGCCGGTCAAGTTATTTTCAGAGTTCCTATGAGGCCGGTCAGTGGAAAAAGGAGGAGGAAGGGGGGCATAAAGAGACAGAGAGTGCTCCATACCTTTATGTAAACGCTATATACTCTCATGCATACCTGGCCGTTAAAGCTTTTACATAAAGCTGTCATGAATCATTCCACTTGAACCAAGTCTTTTTGGCTTTTCAGCAGGAATGTAAAACGTTTCAACAAACACAACTTTTACAGCTTTTACATGACGTGTTCCTGAATGTCTGGCAGCCACTAAGACAGCTCAACAGTGTTTCCTTAACCTTTTGTCCTTGTGGTATGCGGGCAGCGCCGATCGCTCTTAGCTGTTTGGCAGGTCTTATGATGGCCCATAACAACTGAGGGTTACATCTTGTGTTAAACCCAGGGGCCATGACCCAGCCTCACGTCGTGGTGTAATGTTTACATCCTGGGGTATTTCTCTCCAGCCTAACTGATCGTCTATCCCCTTGGGGTTATTTTTTTCCCCCCTTCACACTCATAAAAAGCTCTGTGTGTCCGTTACTTTAAGTACAAAGCCTGGAGGGCACTGAAAGGACATGCTTGATATGTCTCACACTGACACTGGTCTGGATAAAACTACAGCCAGTGGTCTTATGAATCCGCTAGAGCAGAAATTTCATATAGATATTTCAGTACTACAGCCAAATGTGAGAAATAAAACAAGGTTTGTAACGAAAACACCATGTGAAAATGCAATCATGATATTCACCTCTGAATTGAAATCTTGATATGGTATTTTTCCCAGCCTAGCAAAATCATGTAGCACACTTCGATTAATATAAAATCAGGTAATTGCAAATCCAATGATGAAGGGAGTGTTTACTCACACTTAAAGTTTCATGATCTTATCATTTCACTCAAAGTTCAGGGTGAAGCAGCAGCAAAACATCAAGTAAACACGCAGTCAGCCATTAACTTACAAAAGTGCTTGTGCAGCAATGGCATAAATATTTCTCTGCTGTTTTGTAAAGAAGGATGAATTTAACCTCCTCGTGATGCCAGACGACTTGCTCTGCCAGTTTTGTGTGGAATCAGGATATAGCTACATTTTTTTCCCAGGCTTTTAATTGAATCAGTGAAGTATGGATGGGTGGGACCCAGGTCCAGTCTGTGGTTGCTGAGACGTCTGCATGTAATAGACCTTTACCGACAGCTTTACAGGGTCTCCACTGATTGATTGTATTGATTCTTCCAGCTCACCAATGACACAATAAGAAGTGTTACTGACCCATATCAAAACAGGCCAGAGCTATACTAACCTATATCAAGGGGCATTTTCCTTGTAGAGAGAAAAAGATTGAGTTGGTGGAAAGCTTCACTGTTTTAAACAACCAATAGATAAATTCAATATGTATTATTACCCTGATTATTGTTGGTGTTATTATTATTCCCATCACATTTTTCCCAACAGCTCCTGTGTGTTTTAAATGCATTTCAAAAAACTGTGTGTAGTTTCTGTTTATGCATGGGGGAGTTTGCTTAGGTATCACAGGCTGGGAGAATGCTTCTTTTCCTCGATTTTCTCTACTTTTCTCTTTGCCTCCTGAAGGACTGAAGAAAGTTCGTAATCCGGATCGAATGTACAGATCAGCAGTGTGTTATGCTGGCCATGGTCCACCTAAGAATATCAGTGATGACACAGAGACGAACAGTAAGAGTCAGTTATTAATACTGCATTGCTGCTGCAAGAGGCCACTAGCTGGCCAATCTATTATTCATCCATCAATTCATTTATTTACTTCTTGATTTCATCCGTCCCCATGCCCCCTCCCTCTTTTATTCTTCTCCAACACAACACCTCCTCCGGCTGTTCTGTTGATTGAAGTGTCTGCTTTACAGGATCACGCTGTCAATAGTTGAAGTGTTGTCGTTAACCAAGAGTGATTTCAGGTTGAGGCCAGGGGATCAGGACCTGAGCAGACCCTCAGAGAGAAAGCTTACGCTTTGATCCATCAATTATGACCCAGGACTTGCTTTTTCTTTGCTTTTCTTAAACCTGTATTTGATGGAGGGGTATCAACTCAGGTTAACGTTATGTTGTAAAAATGCTGGAAAAATAAATTGTGTATGACCAAATATAAAAGAAATGGCATCCTATATAGTTTTCCTTTATGGCTTAATATTTGTCTCTGTCTCCCTCTCATTTCATTTGCACTCGATCAGAACTCTAGATCAGACATCATAGAGAAGGTTTTTATGACTTGTAAAAGCCAGCTTCTGTAGGGATTGCTTCAGTGCGCTTACAAGTCTGTGCACAAGCGCTATTTTCTGTCATGACCAAAACAAGTCAATCAGAAATATAGGCCAAAGTGTTGACTTTATTTGTGGTGATTTTCCCTTCATTCCTCTTTAGAGAACGTGCCTGAATTTTAGCCTCTGTCTTTTTCCATTGAAAAAACTGTCCCCTCTAAAGCAGATTGTTCCTCTGCAAAAAGGAGTGCCTTCATTGTTAATGAATACACCAGTCTCTTCACTGCTGGGAGACTCTGTTGATCTAGGCTAGAGACTGGGTAATTAAGTGTGCTCATGTATTGTCATTTCTAAATAGTAAGTCTGAAATCACCCCCAACCCCTTGTTAGACTCTTCACTCGATATGTGTCACTGGAAGAGCTTTGCTGCACCAGATCTTTTTGGTATTTTTAACAGAGAATGTTTTGAAAGATTTAATGCCAAGGGAGTGCCAGTGCAGATCTATGAAACAGTGATGCAGACTGTAACGGGAACATTTTTGATAGACTTTTGCGTTACCCCTTCATGTGTGACAACTGTGACTGACAATACGTTTTGCCAGTGTTGCTGTTTTCCCTCATGTTATTGCATGGTATTACAGTATCCTGTTCCCATGTCAGACACCCCGTTTAATGTGTTCAGCCTGGGGGTTTTTTCTGCCTACCAGGACACTCTGTAGCAGAATACAGGAGCTCAAACAAGCAGGTAAACCATTGATCTGAGTAATCGTCTGAGTAATTGTGGGAGTAGTTATGATACAGAAAGAAGGGTTTTGTTTGTGTGCATGTGTAAGCTAGAGGGAAAAAACTGAAAGAGAACAAGAGCAAGAGAGAGGGAGTGAGAGTGAGAGAGAGACCTCACCTCTGCTCTCCTTGAGATGGGATTTTTATGGATGGGTGAGCGTGGTGAGGGCTGAGAACACATAAAGAGTCATTTTCAGTTTGTTGCAGGCAGTTAACCATGTGTACATGTTTGTTGAACTTTCAGTAATAGGTGCAGGCTTTTTTTTGAGCTGTTTGACTTTTTGACAGTCTTTCCTTATTATGCTACATTACAGTATACTATTAACTACACAGAGACAAAGTGTGTCCAGCATATGACCATTGAGGTAATGTAAACAGTGTAAATGTAAACAGAGAAAGCTGCAATACTGCACATGTTGCATCTTGTAGCACAACAGCAAAAGAAAATGTTCCCAGTGAGATTCAGTCCCATTCAGATCTCTCACTGGCATGCAGATGCTTTCTGCCTTTCCCAGCGGGGAAAAAAAAAAAAAACCTTTAGCATTTTTTACAACAGCTGTTGTGTGCATTCCCGGTCAAACAATCATCCTTGATTCTTTCACTAGACGCCGTATAATAGTGTCTTTACTTTAGGTTTATAGTACCATAGCTGTGCTATAGGGAAGTTCACCAGTTCACTTTTTTTGCTCGTGGGCAGTTTGTAATTTCACTAGATGTAAGAGTGTTATCGAACAGGCTATGGGCCAAATGATAAAGATAATTGGTTTCCCCGTCCTACACTAAAACATGGCTATTTTAAGTCTGCGTCTACATACTCCTCTCTGTGTTCCCATCAAGAGCCATCAGGCTGTGGGGAGACCAGCCCCTGGACGATAGGCATCATTGTCGTTATTGCCAGGGAAATTTGACACTACTTAAATTGTCCTGTGTTGTTTTAAAGCTCAGCTCAGGATCTCCCACAAGTACTAGGCTATAGACTCTCGTATAATCAACTGTTTGGTTCACCACTGGCCAAGAGCAACCACTTTTTCTTTTAGGTACAGCATAAAATCGGTGATATAGATTAAAGGTCTGCATGAATTAAATAGTGTTTTTGTAATATTTGGAAACATTTCAAGCCTGTTAAGATTAGAGATTTCAAATCATTTTAATTAGTGAATTTAGACTTTCTGTGTGAAATAAAAGAAAAACTTGAGAAAATCTTTTTAGTTGTTGTGTGATATATTTAAAGCTGTATCAAGTTAATTAAAGATCAGCAGTCGCTTATTTTTTAGAAACAAGCCATTTTAGCTGTCAGAATTGTTAAATGAATGTGGAAATCACAGCGTTTGACCAAAAATAGTTTGTGCAAGGATTTGGGGGATTAGATGGATCACAGAAATGTGTCCACATCTTTAGGCTACTGAAACCAATATCCCGTTACGGTAAATGCATTGGCCATAGACTCATGCAGGTTAAGCCCACTTTTTCTCTTTCCTCTTCATTTTTTTCACATCTCACAACTAGATTAATTGGTTTTAGTTTCCAGCGCGTTATCAGTTGACCATTTCCCCCTGGCTGCATAAGTTCATCTCTGCTTCACATTTGAACACACTTTGTCTGGATTTTCATCAAGCTAACATGTTCCCCGTTTCTACCCATGGTGTGAGCTGTAGGTCCACTCTGTCACCTTCTGTATGTCTGGTTATTATATCTACTGCATGAGACATACAACACATTATAAATTTCTCATCATCTCTACGCATTTCATGAATTTGATTACTGTCTGTGCATGCATTAACTGCATGTATGCTCTAGTATTTGTCTGCATGCTACAGATAGAAAGCATATATATCTTATACTTTTCTTCCTTCCTGTCTATTTTAGCAGACCTATGCTTTTATTTTTTCGTAGCCCATGGATATCTTACCTACAAACTGAAACATAATGCAGTTAATTTTTTATATTCCTTTAGAAGCAGTTGGAAAATTAGCTGCTTTAGGAAAAAAAATCACTGCTAGTTTTAAAAGGTGCAACAAATGAAAGCACCACACATTAAATGGTGTTCAGGAAGTCTTGAGAAATGTCCCTTTACTTAATAAAAAGTCACAATAAATGCAGGCATTTCTTCAAGGATGTTTAAGTGATCAAGATGTGACCATCATTGCAATTTTCATGTGGAAGTCTGCATCAAGGCAAAACCTCTTTGCATATGTTGTTTTTTGTTTTCAGTACAGCACTACTAATTTGTTTTTTAAATACAACGCTTTGTAGTGGATAAAAAAGCACATTTTTGCCTCTGTTTGCTTGACATTTTGTCACCTCAGTTGATGAAATGTGTCTGAGCTTATCTCATTTGCCTAACCACACTAATTTCTAAGCTAAAGTCTTTTTTCAATTTTTGGTCCAGCCCAGTGGACGGCTGTCATACAACATAATGATAACAGACACTGCCATAGACCTAATTCAGTTTCAGAGCACTTCTTACTGCACAGAGACGAGGGCCAAATATTTATCCACAGGACTGTTTGTTCTTCTCTGATTCACCTCCCATGTGTTCTAGGTATAGCTACAAAAGAACAGTTAGACTCCTCTTCACATCCATAAGCCATATTAGCCACTGAACTGTTGTGGAAAATGTTTGCATTCAAAGTTACTTTGGGTATGCACCACCAGCAGCGATTTGTTGAATGATCTATAGCCAAAACATTAGCTTGCTATTTCTCCACAATGTGGGCACAGATTAAAAAGAAAAACTGTCACTCCCAGTGCGCTCTGAGACAGAGACGGAAGAGAGAGGGTTTTGCGTTCAGGGCTCAGATATTGATTAAAGATTTGTTTTTGTCAGCCTTTCCAGTCTCATGACCCTCGCTCTCATCTCTAGGGTGGGGCTGGAGCAAGCTAGCATGACAGATACCCTTAAATTTGGCCCAAGTGTTTGCTTAGCAGCCAGGATCAGCGATAATCCAAACATCATCACAGAGAAATATATATATCTTTATACCCATTCGTCAAAGGGTGATGTAAATTATACAGCAGCATGCACAGACTGCCACTGTTCAGCTCATACATGGCCTGTGGTGGCAACATGAAAGCTGCAGACCTGTAGTCTCTATATTGAAAAGCATTCCTCTCCCCGTTTAGCCTTTTGTATGTGAGCTCACTCATCAAGACCTAGAATGTAATTGGCTCCAGTGTGCCAGCTCAGCTCAGCACATCCTCTCATGTAACAAGCTCTGGTATCAGCCTGTCTTGCACTTTAGTGTTTTACAACCAAATAGTAGTTTTCTGTGGATCCTTCTCTTGGCTAATGTACAGGCAGTCATTAAGGCTGCTGTTTAAACTCCAAAATAAATATTAAACCTTACAGGGGGGTCCATGGGAAAAGCAAAGAAGCAGAGTTGTTTATAGACTTTGATCAACTTCTGGTTAAGAAAAAAAGAGCTACATTTACATTTTCAAAGCCAAATTTTAGTGGGTAAGTTCCTGTTTATCCACTGATCAAATCAGGCAATTTGATTAAGAAGAGCTTGTCTATATTCTCTAAACCTGCTAGGCCCCCTCAGGGCTGTTTTTGTATCACACACAAACTACAGGATATATACAAGATATCCATTCCACATTCCACAATGGACAGATTTTTAATTAGTAAACAATACTTTGTAGCAACGCTCAGTTTCTCCTTTGCATCAGTGGAAATGCCCGGTGGAAGAAAGACATACTGTAGCTGAAATATTGTTAGTTCTGATAAATAGCAGGTGACAGAACAAAAAGACTTTAGAGTTATTAGAGTGCTGTAAAAGGAAACCTCAGTAATGAAGAGTTCATTTTTGTGTGTTTAAGAGCCTTGTAAGAAATGTTTTTAAAAGACCCCATTCAAGTTAGACAAGGACTCCCAGATTAGAGAAGGCCAAAACTGAGCATCTGAGGAAGTGCCACATCTAAAAAACATGGTTTATTTAACAGCAAAAAAGCATCGAACGCCGTTTGAAACATGACCGTAGTTAACCTGTTCGTCAAAGAAATACAGTCATTCATATGTAGAAGAAAACCTGGAGACAATAGCCCTAAATATAATCTGATGTTTTGGTACTGTAAGGTCTCTGGTGTTTTTGTACCTGGTGTTAATAATAGCTTCCACAGTAAATGCCTAGTTTCTCTACAGTTTTATATTAAAATGAAAAAGAAAAAAAAACATTATCACCGGTCCACTGAATGAATGATGTTAATGTCAAATACTAAATAAAAGCAGCAGAATTTCTTTGTGCTTTCTGTCTGGCTTAATTTGGACATTATGAAGATTTAGTATTAAAGTTAATAAAGCTTAACCCATATCTTTTCACATAGATCAGTTAGTACTACTGTTAAAGGTTTAGTTGCAAATCCTTTGCTGTCAATGAATGTCTGAAATCCACGATCCGTAGACATAAACAGATACTTGGCATATTCCCTGGAGATGCTCTGCCAGGTCTGTATTGCAGCCATACTCATTTCTTGCTTGTTTTGGGGACATTTTGCCTTCAGTCTGGTCTTCAGCAAGTGTAACACATGCTCACTTGGATTGAGGTCAGCTGACTGAATCGGCCAGTCGGAAACATTACGCTGACTAAAAGATAGTGAAAGTCAGCAGTTAAAGCCCACAGAGTGTGTCTCATTCAAATGCATTGTCCCAGGGAAACTGTTCTAAATGCACTGCATGTATGATATATTGATTTAAAATTAAATACAAAGGATTGAAATGATACTTTTTCCAGTATAAAATTAAGAATTGTTAACACCAAAATAAAAATGGCAAAATGCTTTTAACATTCAGAATGTTTACATGTAGCACATTAGTAATCTAATCATTCTCCAGTTTGGTGGTAACCTGATTTCAGAGGCATCCTTGTAAGGTTAAGGGATTAGGAGAGATCCAGTTAACACCTTGTTAGTCCTGCAGGGTTTACATAGGTTGCTTTGACGCTTGGGGGGTTGTTAGCTGACAAATACAAGACTGGCATTTTCAAAGTAAAAAGCAGTTATGTTGCAGTTGTGTCACCTTTTCATGTGCGCGGCATACTGAGCCGAGATGCTTTTTGCATAATTCAGTGGTCTCTGGCAAAGTTGTAGAACCAAAGGTGCTTTGCTCGAAAACACGTTGTGCAATGACCGGTGTGATTTTAAGGTTATGAAATGATTAAAACCAAGTGGGAGATTTTATTACATCTGTCAAGGTCCTCTATGCTGTTCTCATCCAAAATATTTCAGCCTGCTGGCAGGTTGAGCAGACATATCCTCTTACAGTAGATTTCTATCACAACTCTCTCGGTGAGGAAATCCTCGACATACTTGAGCCTGGTGTTGATGGTGTCATACGAGGGTGTGCCAGAGGGGAGCATTAACTCCCGAATAATCTGAGGAGAGACAGACTCTTCGTATGTACGGATGTGAGCTTTAAACAGCAAATCTTTTAGGAAGGGCGATGGCTAAGACTTTCTACTGACCTGTGAGGTATCAGAGTGTGGATTTAATGTGTTTTTTTTTTATATCTGTTTCTTGCTCACATTTGAAGTTGTTGCTCTGAGAACGAGTATCCACATAAAACAGCTTCTTTTCATCTTTTGTCTCTGCCTCTGATCATTCACTTGCAGCATGTTATCTAGTTTTGACAGTGAAACTACTCTGGTGGTACCTAGGAGCAGATGCTGTGTGCGATTCTTAATTGGGTGAAAAAAATCATTACAGATACCTGTGAAGCTCACATAAAACAGGGTCTGCATGAGTCTACATGTAAAATAATAGGTACAGACGGATATAGCGGATACCACAGATATGCTTGCATTCCTTTGGGAGCGATGACGTTCCACCTTATGGATTACGGTATTCTTGGGCTCCATCTCTATGGATCAGCTGAGTTGAATTTTCTATATGGATGTTTCTGGGCAGTTGCACTGTACTCTTTCAGAGATATACAGCAAGCAGGCTGCAGACACTTTTGGTATAGTCTCATAATGAAGTGCACTACTGGATTATTTGTATTGGCTTTATAGTGGTGTTTTGCTTTGGTTGAACTTTTTCTCTATTTGTCTGATATCAGCTACCCCAGGGATCCATAGTCAGCACTCATATTCAGGCTTTTTTTTTCAGTCTCCCCCTTTACTTGCCCATTACGCCTAACCTACAGTTATATAAATGTGAAAGAATGCAGCTCAGTCTGTGATGTTTGCTTCTTGTTCTTCTATATTTTCAGACTATATTGCATTACGGATAAATGCTGTATTTTGCATTACCTTTAGTGAATGTATTTACATTTAATTTGAACTCATAAGCACTGAATAACAGATTTATTTTCACATGCTGGGACATTACCTGGATTAAACAGCTCAACATCCAAGATTTACAGTGTAACAGACTTTAAATCCATTAGAAAAAAAGAGAGAAGAAGCTTAAAGTCTATATGAATAGAGGACAGGAATAATGCAAACTTTACTGGCAGCTACAGATACTAGACACTTCTTATTTTTGCCCTTTCTTGATTGTAGACTGTTCTCAGCCTTATACAAGTCCCCATCCACACAAATGAACTGTTTCCTTTTTCCACATAGACTATTCAGATTTTGTTCCATCTAATTGTATATTATTGTTACTGATAAAAATGGATACACTGACAACTTCTCCTGTTTTTGTTTAAACTTATTATCACTTGTAATATCCGTGCTTAGAATATTCTTATTTTGTATGTAATTTACAACTTCTAACATATAGCTGTTTATATTAGATTTCTTTATGATATTGTTAATTTAATCTGTTTTTTTTCGCTCCCTAAGCAAATATAATATGTCCACGCTTAAGTTATCTGCATATTTAAGCAAGAAAACAGCGATGGAATGAAATGAACATTTGAATGCATCCATGCAAAAGGGTCTACTGTTTCCTAATTCTTGTGAACTGATTGTGAAAAGTAAATTGAACAACATACATTATGATGTAAGCATTGGGCCTGGTAATTGTAATTATTTCCCTGAGTAATATACCACATTATTTGTGCAGCACACAGATTCCCAAATCCCCATACACTATGAAATCACTCAAGGGTGTTTATTGTGTCTAAATAATGAATAGATACAGCCTTTACAAGTTGACAGTGAAAAATTTCTGGTGAGCTCCCCTGATAGAATGCATTTCACAGTAAAATAATTTAGTCGACCGCAAAATAAAATGTATGCAACACTCTATCCTTAGATTAATTTCCTAATTCAGTTGGGGATAGTTGTTTTACTGTCAGCGTTTTGCTGCGGAGAGACTTGCAGACTGATAAAGAGGGACATGAGCAAGTCAATAAGGTAGGTGAGCTTGTGCTAAATATTCTTTTTTGTCTTGCTCTTTTTGTAGATGAACATGGACATTTGAAAATATACCTGCCCAAGAAGCTGCTTGAATGTCTACCAAAATGCACGTCGCTGCCAAAGGAGAGACACCGGTGGAACACTAATGAGGTACGGACAGCACTGCTAATCATACCTCTTTCCACTAAATCCATCTCTCTTCAAAGATAGCCGTACATAAGACGCGGTTCTCTCGGGCCCTTTCCAGACATATAAATCATATGAAATCTCTCTGAAATAACAACTGCTACCTGTGATGTTCACTGTTACACCAAAATACATTGAACAATGCTGGTGTACGTTACATGCTTAAATATGACATATGAAGATAGTGTAAGTGTGATTTTTAAATGTACCTATTAGGGTTTATTTCTAGCTCTTGTGCTCCCACTTCACATTACACCTATTTCAGCATGTATTATAACTTTACAGGATTTTATATTTGCATTAATAACTATATTTGAAATTTAAAGTCCATCTTCATCTTATATTGACACACAGTTTCCTCTGATATTTTTTTAGATGTACTTTTGCCAACAAAGATAATTCACTGGTTTCAGTTGCAGTACGTTGTGCGGTGGATTTTTTTTTATTTAACCTCACTTTTAAACTGAAACACGTCTCCGAGTCTGTAATTTGTGTTTACTAGAGATTTGGCACGAAAACCCTGTTTGTTAATGTCACTTGTAAGTTTTATTCACAAAACTTCACCCAGCGAGTTCAGCAAGCAGCGAACACGTAAATAGTGTTTTGCACTGGCAGAATGAAAGTGTTTCATGTTTGCATCACATTAGGTAAGGATGACATACCACATTGTACTTGTTTCCATTTAAATGTTTTGCTTTTTAAGATGTTAGAGATGGCCTTTGTTTTCCTTATCCTTTACCAAGAGATCAGACAGTTTTTGGTCATCATTTATTTATGGTGCTAGACATTTAAAAAAATATCATTTATACAGGAATTTGAAGTCTCTCTGGAAAGTAATCAGTGTTTACCAGATCCCGACCCACGTAGACACATCCCAGATTAAAAAAATAAAGCATGCTAAAATGTTGAAAACAATAATAAATGTAATTTTCAGCAATCTTTATGATCCATTATCCGCAGCGTAATTGATTTGCTCTATGGCAGTATTTTAGAGCGCAGACCAACGTCTACACAAGTCTTAAACACGAGTCCCTAACAGGGACTTGTGTTGCTTCATTTGCCTCGGAACTCATTTGTCAGCCTGCTCTCTTTCTCAGGGGATACGTTGATGAATTTATCGCTTTCATTTTCACTATTGATACATGAAAAACTTTCTTCTTTACAGAGAATAACTGGTAGCAATTAGATCTAAATACACTCCATGACAAATCTTAAAACCAATATGCAAAAATCAACCATCCATGCTCTTGATTAACAAATTGTGACCACATAAATACAGTCATCTGCAATGATGAAAGTTAATTGACTGAAAAACAACCAGATGATAAGGCACCAGACAGGCCCGTTTCTTAGAAAAAGGATATTCAAAAAGACAATCTGTCAGTAACATACAATTAAATATTATTTCACAGTGACTTTGTGTAGTCAGTCTTTTCAGAAAACATTTATGAGGGTATTAAGATATCTAACAGCGCTGATTAATACAGTAAGACCTAAGCATCTTTCCTTGTACTCATCACTTCCATACTTGTGACTTTTCTTATACCTCTCTTCCAGTCTTCATTAAATTCTCTATCATATCTTTCTCAATAGCCCAGCTGTAGTTATAAAAAATGTACTATGTGTGTGTGTTTCTAATTGGCTGGTGTTGTAACTTGTTTGCCCTGTTTGACCTGCATTGTGCTGTAAGCAGTCTAAATTAATTAACATGGCTTTGAAATTGATCTCAAAATGTAAGTCTAAGCATTTGCTCATGAACGCTGTCGGCCACAGTTGTTAGCATGTCTTGTCATTTATTACCAAATTAAATCATAACAGACATATTTGAGAGAAAAAGGACCATGTTGTGTTACTGGCCTGCATATTCCTCCGTGGATTCTTGGCAGGATGATAGAAAATTGTGGGGGGAAAAAAAGAAATTAGCAAAAAAAGATGGTTCTCTTGGTGTTGTGGTATGCATGCCAATAGTGTTTTCCAGGGCTGAAAAGAGCAAGGCAACCTTTCCTTAAATCAAGGACATTTCTTTATTGTGCAGACCATGCAAATCAGAGTGTTTGGGCCTCACTGGTGGCAGACAGGCAGGAAGGGAGGGATCAGAGAGGCTCTTGTCGGTGCAATTGTGTGACTCTTAGTGAAAGTGACACCTCATCAATTCTGTGCATATTTTTGGCACCGGCTCAGCATGCTTAATGCACTAATTTCCCACATTTTATGTTTAAGGAATATGAGCAGTTTGGTAGCTTGGCTTCTAATGTTCATTTGAGTCGTTATTGTGCAACGTACCCCTCAGTTATTTTTCTTTCATAGCACTCTTTAGGCTGGAAAGTTTGGCCTCTTGTGGGAAAACTACAGCTATAGTGGGTTATAGCTATAGCCCACTACAGCTGTAACATGCGGTCTTTAGAAAATGTACTCAGGATCCACAGGTTAATTTTCCTCTGTGAAATATCCAGAGCTATGATGATATATTGACTAATCCATCGTCAGAAAGTAACCGAGAGCTATTTGCCTTATTGATTGGATGTGTATGTCATTTTTAAGCAAAAAACCTTCTTGTTCCTTGACTTATAGGGTTCTTGTTTTATGCTGTCATTACATGGATAAGTTTAGATTGTTGAAAATGGACAAAACAAGATATTTAAATTCATTTAAATGCACTAATAAATAAACATCCTAGGTTTGGGATTTTAGTCTGTTGTTAGGTGTTTATGAGTATATATTATAATTATAATATAATATATATCATGCTTAAATAAAGTTTTGTGGTATAATTTAGATGTTATTATTGTGAAACTATGGGTGTTCCCATGATATGGGATATGATATGATGCTTTTATGAGGTGCTTTAGGTGTAAATGCTACAAATAGGTCATTTTGACGCATTGATGTTTGGTTCTTTGACAACATGGTGATGTTATAGTATCTGATATAGATAAGAACCTGCAGGAACCTTAGCTGCACCTCTGTGCCAGTTTCAGCTCCTGATTGTTTCGAGTTTGCAAACAAACGATTAGAGATTTTTATGTAAGCTAATAAAATGTGTGCAAATATTCAGATTTTTAGGGCTTTTCTTGTTTTATCATAGAATTACATGGACAACTTTGGATTGTTTTGTCCACTGTCTAAATAATGAGATTAAAGAAATGGGGATTTTTGTTCTGCTTTTGTAACAACACAGAACATTAATTTGATATAAATCATGTAATTTGCTGTTAAATCATATCAGCTGTAATTTGCATAATAGAATTTATTTAGCATTTTGTAGTACATTAATCGTGTCTCTTATTTATGCACATCCAAACATCTGGTGAACCTCTAATTTTGATTTATTTCCATTCCTAACATGTCTTAATAACTACTTATAAGTTGCACCTAACATAAAAAGGAATTTTTATAAAGCAATTGGTTGTTTACCCTTCTTGCAGCCCACATCTCATTAGAGTTGTATGTTTTGCTGTTGTTTAAGTCTAGGATTATTCTGTTTCAGAAGCACACTTCACACATCTCTTTTTTGTGTGTGAAAGTGAATGAGGATGCAACTTGCTGGTTGAAAACTTTAATCTGAAAAGAGAGTGAGTGGGGGCTCTGGTGTTGCCAGTGAGGTGAAGCGAAGCTAATGTAGAACTATTCATTTCTATCATTCTCATGATTCCCTTGTGTATTTTCATGAGAAGAAGGTGTGCAGGAATACATTTCAAGCATTTACTGGAAAATTAGATAAACCAATCGAATCAAAATTCAAGGCATAGGATGGAAGTTTAGAAGGTTGAATGGTACCCTTGTCAGTAAATCACGAGTAGCGTGCAAGGTACGGATATGCTATCAGCCTTTAAATTATCAATGGGAAAGAAGTACCTGGCTGCTCAAGAGAAAAACATGTTTTTACTGAAAGAAATGGAAAAGGAGGTTGTGATTGAAGTAACACTTTTTTGTGTTGCAATAATCAGTGACATTTCTGTGATTTCTCATCTGTCAAAAATGATTCAAGATCTTAGCACACTTTATAGTGAGCAAGTTGCAAAAGAAAACAGAAAGACTCCCAATGAGTCTATACTTACTTTATTTGAGCAACTGCTTTTTGAGGCTCTCAGGTTAGACAGAGGAGCGAATCTTCACAGAATTCCTCTCAGGTCTACAGCCAGCTGCTATTGTCTGTTTGCTGCTCTGGCACGATGACCCCTATTTTGCTAGACATTTCTGTTGAGATTAGAATCTTTTTAAAGAAGGACATCTTGCACAGGAAGGGCTTTGGGCTTATATCCTTTTCAAGATCAAACAGAGTCAGCCTGATGTTTGGTTATGCTGGCATGGAGGTTTCAGTACTTGAGTTGTGTTGGAGAATTGCTATTTTACCAGGGCTATTTCCCAGATGGACTTTTTGGGGTTTTTTTTAGGTTCACTTTGGACTTCTGAATCCTATCATTATAGGATTCAAAGCAAGTGTCCATTGGGGAGCTACCAGTAAAACAAAGGAGCTGATTTTATTTAGGATTGACTTTTCTGCTATACTGTTGGACTTTTTGGTCTAAATGGCAACATTTATGATGTGCTATTGGAGTCTTAAAGACAAGAGTGAGTACTATTTTCTAGACCACAACACGTTGAATTAGATCTCTCAGTGTTAGCCTCCTTGGAGAGATTCTGACTTTTAATAAGTAGTTCAAGTGTGACATTATAAAGCATTGACAAACAGAATAAATTTGCCAATTGTAGAGAGAGTGACTATATTCCTTGTCACTCCACGTTGAAAAGCCGAGGCAGAGGAGTACGGCATGAAGCCTTGGTTGAGGGAGGACACTGGGCCTAAGCTGGTGTGACACCCTTAGCCTTTAATGAACGGCACAACGCTCTGAGTACTGTGAGCTTCCTCTCAGCTTAGAGGGGACTGCTTCTGAACTGGTGCTGAACCAAAACAGACAAGAGAGCATCAGCTCAGGCCTCCACCGGCCTGCTACACATTTAATGCCCCTGTCGTCAGGAATAATCCTCTCTGCCTCACGCCGCTGCCAGCAGCAGCGCAGCGTGGTGCCTACATGCAATATGCCACCGCTCAGGACAGAGCAGGAGAACCAGTAGAAACACTTAGTGGACTCACCGGGCAGCGGGCGTAGCAAGCAGGGAAACAGTGATCACAAACCACAATAAATGAAATTAACTGCGATATCAGATACACTGTCAGTAACACTATAAGATAGGTACAATAATGACAAGCACAATTGGATGCAGTGTGGTGTAATCATTCACTCCTTATCTCCGACTAAAACATAATTTGTGTTAACCCACTCCATGCCACTGTGGTATCTTGGAACCTGCTGCTATGATTTTACACAACAATGCCCTTGCTTGAATACAATTACAGAGGGGAAATGAATCATTTTTTATGAATTCATTTGTTCTTTGAGAACTGTAATGATTCTCTTTCAGTGCTTTTTAAAAATATTTTAATTTAAAATATGAAAGGATAGCACAGCGATAGCTCTAAATCTCACAGATGTATTATTGTTATCTTTTCCAGCAAAAGGGTCATTTTTAGCTTTTAAAACCCTCCATAATTTCATGCTGGTTTCCCTAGTCTGTTGGAAATAAATACCACAACCACCCAGCTTTGTGGCTTTCTCACTCCAACGTTATGCCCTAAAACGAAATTAATTTCAGAGAGTTTAGTTTGTGTGGGCTGGTGTCAGGTTCATGACCAAAAGAAAAGTTTTGGCTTCACTTGCTGTGCTATGTGCAGGCGTGTCAACTTTTTGCAGTTTTTGCGTGCATTTATTGTTCAGTCTTACTACACTCACATCAACAAATGGTCAAAAAAAATAATGTTGCTCATGCAATTTTATTAATGTAAGTCCTTTGGGCCACCTTCTTCTCTGACTGTGCCGTGTTCCAGCATGCAGCAGGGTTTCCTCCAGGAAATTGGTTAGCGCAGGTGGTAAGTGCTGGCCCCATCTAATCACACCCGTAGGTGATACAAGTCCAGCTGGTCAATAAAAACTTTAAACTAAGCAGCAAAGTGCTGTGCAGATTATTTATTGCAAAGGAAATATATGATGCTGAGCTGAATCAAACAGCTCTTGAAGCGACTCGTTCTGTTATTAGTGTAGTTACTAGATGACAGCTGAAAACATTGTTTGCTTGATTTCCCTGCTTTTTTAATAAGAATGATTTAACGTTTTGTAAGAATAGATCAGTTTCTCTCGACATTAGTGAAGGCACTCTTTATTTTAGATGATATTAGATGCTTGATTTAACAAAAACACTACAGGGAAAAACACCATGTGTCTAACATTATTTTGTAGATATATTAAGCAGACAGACCTCAAGTTAGAACTACTGTTTTCAATACTAGCTCAGCCAAACATAACAAAATAAATTGAGATTTTACTACAAGCCTCAGATTTTAACTTAAAACTCATGTTAAAAGGCTTGAACATCCCTTTCAGAATATCCCAGCCTCTTTGAACACTGTGTGAATGAAAGCTTTCTGTTATGAAATAGACTTACTTGTATTAGAGTGATCTGGTTACAAGTTATTTCATTCTTCATTCCTGGTTCTGATACATTTCAACCATTACACAGACCTGACCTCAGCTGTCAGTGTTTTCTATGGCCGCTCACCTAATAGAACACAAGGTTACGCTTGATTAAATGTTTATTTTTATTTGAGCTCCTTGCCATGCAAGGCTTTCTCTGTGGAGAGTAATTAAAATGACTCCCACCAATTGCAAATGTTTACAGAAATGTTCATTAGCTTCTCTGGGGCAATCAGTGAAAATTAAAGGTCATGCTTTTCCATCTATCTGTTTGTTTGTTGTTGCCTTTCTTTTCTTTGATTCTACTTTCTGGGTTAGATCCAGTGTTTTGTTTTGGGTTTTTTTCCCAGGGAGAGGTACCGATAACATGTCGGCGTGTCTAGGTGAGAATCTTTTAAAAGTAAGGTTCAGGTTTTATTTATATCAGCTCGTCATTGAACTACTCAGTTGAGGTTTAGATTGCAAAATGCCTCCGCAGTTTATTCCGGCTGCTCAGGGAGCACATTTATTTAGCCACTGTGCTGCAGTGTGTCAACTTTTCACTTTTCTTTTCAAAGGGTTTTTAATGGGAACACCCAGGATAATTTATGTCTGTGTGTGGCGTGGAATGATCCTATACTTTCATCTGCTGTAGTTTCCACTCAATTACAGTTTACTAAATAATATATTTTGCTGTGCTTTTTTCATCACATTTGGCTTGCGAAAGTAGACGACAGGAAGATAAGGAACTGGTGGAGTTTCTTTGGATGGCTGACTTCATAGTAACTTCCTGTGAGCTTGATAGCTTTACTGATTGCTAGTGTTGTAGCGTACTGTGAAGTGTCAATTGCGAGGCCACGATGTAGTGAGGCTGTTGTAATAGGAACCCACCAGTCAGGTCATCCAGGGGGTCCTGTATGCTACAGGAACTCTTTGCTTTTTCCTCTGGATGTGCACATCAAGGTAGGGGTCCTCAGTATCCTCTGAAGACAGGGGTATCCACTCAAAATTGCATGACCTCTATTGTAGCAGATACAGGTCACTCCACCTCCTGTGGGAAGCCTCTAAATTGAACCCAGCTTGTGTCTTCGATTTCTTTCTATTTCTCTCTTCCTCTGGTTTCCCTCCTTTACTCTTATCTTCTGTCTCTTTCCCTTTTCCCTCATGTGTTCACTGAGCTGCAAAGCTATTCAGGTATAGACAGAAAGATTTCTACCTTTCTCTCCGAATTGCTTGGTCAGGATTTTTCTGTGCAGAACCGTTTTGTAATGGAGTTTAACTTTATTTACTAGATAAAGGAAAATGAGTTCTGCATTTGATGTGCACATCTATGCTTCAATAAACTGTTATATTGTTCTATATACAGTAGATGTTCACCTACCTACCTGGCAGCCATGACTGGAATTGCGTTGTATTATTATATTCAATACCGTGATATTTTCTGTAATCTAACCATTTATTCTTGGAACTTTTTGAGTGTATGTTTTTGTTACTGAATCTGAATAATAAGCATAACTGAATAATACATTTTTCCACCGTGGCCGCAGGGTTATTGAACATGTCTATGCTCATCAGCAGATAAGGAGGTTGCCCATACTGTGAATGATTGGGAAGGTGATTCAGTGGAGTCTAAAAAGTTTTATTTACATAGACTGTAGGCAAGTGTCTTGTCTTTTCTTTAGAATTTAGAAGCTGTAACCAATTAAAGGAACAATGTTTCGTTACATTTCTCAGATAATATATTCAGAAAAAAGATATTGTATGAAAACAACATAATTTCCCTGATTTCAAATATCTCCAGCACCAATTAACTGATATGAAATTAACAACAAGCAGCTGCTTGCTATTTAAATTGGGGAGAAATTACAGGGATTTGGCCAAAATGGAAACAAAAAGAAAACCTAGACTCAAGTGGAGCTCGAAGAAAACGCTGCTGCTCACAAAGCGGGTACATCAGAGAAAACAAGTAATGAAAGGGACATTTGGTAACACATTGACAAGAGTAGATAAATAAGATGTATGGAAAGAGACGGCAAACAAAATTAATGCCAGCTTTACTCTTACCATTAGTACTCTGTGGAATACAAAAAATGTGGTTTAACATCCTTTGAGAAGTGTGTCAGGAGATTGCTGCATACAAGAAGGCTGCTGCTGCTAGTGTACGCTATAAAATTACTGTGTTTTGAATAATGCATAGTGCTTCAGATAAAGTATTGTTCATGACCAGTGCAATATTGTTCAGTGTGTGTACTTGATGCTTTGGGACCACCGCCTGAACAATTAAGTACAATACATGCTGACATTATAGTCTAAGAAAACAAGAGCAAGACACGGTTTGATTTTTTTGTATCGCAGGTTATAGAGAATAAAGTTTTCTACTTCAGCCTCAGACTATAAGACAACAACAATATGAACAACTGAACAACAGACCAAACAACTCTTTTTTTCTGGACTTTGGCCGCTTTTTCATTCATTCATTTGTTTCATTTTCAGTCCAGTCCTCGTACCTAACCATGACAATAAGGTGGCAGTGGTTGTACATTTAAGTAAGATACAACTGAAAACTGTACTTACCCAGATTGGCTGACTGGTTATTCGAGTAAAAGCTTCTCCACGAATTCATGCTCTCATAAAAACTAATGAGAGACATGCATATGTTTTCACATTCATTTCAGAATAATAGATGACTTTCACTCCCCTACTGTCTCTTTTCAAGTCGTATTTTTTTCTGTACTTATGAGCAACCTGATTAGTCAAACATCTCTTTACACATAGTGCTGCCAGAGCAGAAAGAAGCAGCTTTGCTCCAAAAGAGGCTCTTACTGTGATTAAAGTGGCACCTATAATTCTAGCATGTGTATGTAAACACTGACATCACACATTTAAGTTTGCTGAGATGTGTAAATCTACTCTGTATCACACACGCATTGTGCTCCCCGTGTGGATTGCTAGATCTACCATATGTTCTAACTGTGCGTACTGTAAGTACAAGTGCGGATGATCATTCAAGTAAAGTTTGCTTTATTTAAACTAGGTCACACTTAGGATACTTTCTGTTTTGACACCACACAACCTAGTTTTTCTAGAGCTGACACTGGCTTTACGATATAAAACTATTTGTGATGTATAACATCCTATCCAATAAGTGGACAGATAGTAAAGTAGTAGTTATTCCATTTCCCACAAACAGCCTTTGAACATTTGATGTATAGTTCTGTGCAAAAGTCTTAAATCATCACTCATTTCTTTGTATTTCTTCCAAGAAGCAGCACTTTGTTGTAATTTTTTAAGTGGTCTTGAGCAATCTTTTGAAGTTGTTTTCTTCGGACATTGGCTGCTTTTTCATCCATTCATTTGTTTCATTTTCAGCCCAGTCCTCAAACCTAACCATTTTCAGAAGAATCCTTTTTAAAAAATTAACACTTAACACTGACGTATGAATTATTCAAGCATAAAAATGGCACCATACTAAAGGGGTGAGCCAGTGTTGTGCCCACTCAGGCAAGCTAAATTTGTTGAATAAAAAAAGCCCACGCTAGCATAGTTTGGCAGGCATAAAATAGTATTTTTGCCCCAATAAGGTGATTCCCAAAGAGCTATTAGCTGAAAACTTGACATGTCTTGGCATAGTGTACACCAGCGGTCCCCAACCTTTTTTGCGCCACGGACCGGTTTATGCCCAACAATATTTTCACGGACCGGCCTTTAAGGTGTCGTGGATAAATACAACAAAATAAAACTAGTACCGGTACCGAAAAAAAGAAGATTTATTCATAACACACGTGAAAAGACCCAGGAAAACCGAGTTAACGATAAAAACGATAACAAAATAACGCTGAAAACCGATAAAAACCCTGAAAAACCATACATTTCACACCTGAGCCTCAACTCTCGCGGCCCGGTACCAAACGACTCACGGATCGGTACCAGTCCGAGGCCCGGGGCTTGGGGACCGCTGGTGTACACTGTATTCTTAAAAAAAAACTGAGAAAGCTTACCCTTCACTTGATATATATCATATACTGTTCGCTCGTCAGAAATGGTCTCAGTGGAAGGGTTTCTGTCAAGAAGCCTTTCTTAAGGAAGGGAAACCGGGAGAAAAGTCTGAGGTGTCAAATTACACAAGAACTGGCCTTAAAATCAGTGGTAGAAGGTCATTTCATATTGTTGCCAGGGTGTACTGAAGAGGCTAGGAGAAAGGTCCAGCAGTGAGTTTCTATAGCCGTCTGTAAAACATGGTGGAGGCTCTGTCATGGTTTGGGTCTGTACTTCCAACAGCAGTGTAATCTTGTGAGAATTGATGGAATTGGGAGTGCAGAAAAGTCAGATTTTGAACCATAATACAATACTGTCTGATTGGCAACAGCTTAATTTTTCAGCATGACAATGATCCCAAACTTGTAAAATCGTACCAGGGTAGAAAAGCACAATAAAACTTATCTCACAGAGTTCAGGCTCAGCAGTGTTAAAGAATGGAAGGTGGTCCAAAGAAGACCAAGTACTGACTTTCCTTAAGACTAGTTAAAACTTGAATTCAGGCTCTGTTAAATAATACTATCCTTTTTCAAGTTAGTCACTTACTTCACTTTTTATGTTCCTTGTATGTTCGCATGTTTTAATAAATTTTCGCAGCTATTTCCCATTTTCCTAGTTCAGACATCTCATTTTATCACACACTATAGGAGCCAATTGTTAAAATGCAGACTTAACCAGGCGTTGTTTTATAACTCAGTCATGTCTTTGATAAAGCATCAATCTACTGAAACATCGTCTGCAAAAACAATTCAAATCAAATATTATGCCTTCAAATTAAAGGTAGTTATGCATAATATTATTATTGAACCGAACCAGACTTTCTGAGTGTGTTTGCTATACAACTCCATAAATTCATGAGCAAGTTCTTTACATGACCTCTTACCCATTCTGCAAAAGTTTTTCAAGGCTTAATTATATGAGTAATATAGCCAATTACTAAACTTATCTAGACACTATATTTTTTTCAGTTTTATAATATTCTTGGTATTTTATACATCTTTTATTGTGACAGCACTGTTTATACATTTTAAGCTCACCAGAATCTCTCTGATGGAGCACATTCATCTGGACAAACACTAACTCCTTGTGGAAATCTCCAGTAAAATTGTGCCTTTGCTGGGCTGAGGTTTAGTTGAGCTCGCATTTGGAAGGCTTGCCCTTTCAGTTATATTTTTGTTGTCCATTTTTAGATGTTCTAAGTTGTTTCGTAACGCTTCATGTAGCGCAGTATTTGTTCGGCTCTATTGCTTGTCCCATTTTGTATTTCACCAAGGTTAAACAACAGTGCTGGCCGGCAGAAGCACACCATGTATCTTTTTATTTTTGTTGAGAGAGTGAACGCAGAGAGAGAGGCTACTTCAGCTATTCCTCAGAGGAAAGAGGATCTTTTTTTAGAGTATCAAAGGAGCACATCATTTCCACACAACAAAATGTAACATGTTCAGATGGAACTGAGGTCGGAAGATACTTCATCTGGCACCGGAACGGGGAGGCTGCCCTGACTCAGAGTGTATGTTTCACAGACGTTCTCCAGGAAATCCCTTTGATTGTTCTTTGGACTCAGTAGGAGGCCGGGCGTTTGGGTAATCAGTAGAAGGCCACATGGGTTCTTCCGATTCATGGCATCCTTCCTGCTTACCCTGCTCACTTTTTGGTCCATCTCTTTCTATCTCCGTCTCTCTCTTGCTGTCTCTCTTGTTGTGTGTTGGTCTTTGATCTCTAAAGGTCCTTGAGAATAAGGAGCCAGCAACAACAGCAGGATGGGATTCTCTGTGGGCCGGTTTGGATCCAAGCCCATCATGCCCTTTTCTATCTGATGGACAGCTCCAGGCATGACTATGCCTCTATACCCTGCTACAATAGTCCTTCATCTGATTAAACCCTTGCTCATTGTCAAAGGAGAACTAGAACTAGGGCTATCATTAACTTTGTTTGTAAGCAGCAGGGACGACTTTAAAATGTAAGCATGTATAAATCATTACATGTCTTAATAATTATTTTTTTGCTTAAACAGAAGGGGTGTTATGCTGTTTAACCTGTTTAATGGCACTAGACATTGTCTATCTAAATTTTTATTTTTAGATCTATTGCATGTGAGGCATTTATAAAATTAACAGACAAGGAATCTGAGCATTTGGCAGGCTGACATGACTGTGAATAGACAGCTGCTATTTGCTCTTGTCTAAAATCTGGCTATTTCATCCAAAGGCCATGTTGACTAACTTTGAAAATGTTTATGAGTCCAGTCTCAGATCTTGAAATGAGAGTGCTGTCAAATCACATCTATCCTATTTTAAATGAATATACTGGACTGAACAACATATTGATATTTTATGGCACAATTCTCTTATACTAAAGTGAAATAACAAATAAACAAACTTAATGCAAATAGTTGTCAAGCATGTCTGCAGACCTGAAAATACAATAAATAAATATTTTCTGAGTCTTGGGAGTATAAGGTTCTACTTTATTTTCACTGCTACTGTTGAAATATATCTTACTTTGTATCATTATTCCTACACAGGTCACCCTGACCTTTTGGATTATATATTTGTATTTCAGTGACTCACAGTAGTAAAGGTTATTCCCTGTAAGTTCATTGTTTTTTCTTATCAAAGCTGCCCATTCAGGCACCTTGTAGAATCCTGGTCCAGTAGGATTCAGACGTTTTTCGTTGGAAGTCCTTGAGCCCTTTTGTTCATCTGGGCAGTATATGAAGTCCCTTTTCTCTTTGAGATGTTTACACATCAATAAAACTGTCTGAATTTGAAAAATAAAGCTGACAAGGACATAATGATCTGTCCCACAGGTCCCAGATCCAGGGCTGAGCAAGTTCTCAAAAACCTTTTTAGCACAAATAAAGTTGCAGAATAAGGAAACTCTCAGTGGGTTTTTGTGATAGATCATTTATTCTCTTTTTTTCCAATGGTCCATTTTGTAAAGTCATACATAGGACACAAGTGAAAGAATCAACTTTGTGTGCTTCCTCTGTATTGTTCTAGTTAGTCACCTGAATGTCAGTTAGCTCCTCTGTGTGTGTGTGTGTGTGTGTGTGTGTGTGTGTGTGTGTGTGTGTGTGTGTGTGTGTGTGTGTGTGTGTGTGTGTGTGTGTATATATATATATATATATATATATATATATATATATATATATATATATATATATATATATATATATATATATATATATATATATATATATATATATATATATATATATATATATATATATATATATATATATATATATACATATATATATATATATATATATATATATATATATATATATATATATATACATATATATATATATATATATATATATATATATATATATATATATATATATATATATATATATATATATATATATATATATACATACATATATATATATATATATATATATATATATACATACATACACATACATATATATATATATGTGTATGTATATATATATATATATATATATTTCTCTGTGTGTGTGTGTGTGTGTGTGTGTGTAAAAATCACATCTAAGGACAAAGCAGTTTTCTAGTGAAGAATGAATTATACTAAACTTTGAGGAAAGTGGACACTCAAGTGATGAGTGACAGCAAAGTGAGGTGTTTATTTTATTATTCAGTGCTTTCTTTTGATTGAATTCAATTCTCCTGCATTTTTCTATATTCTGTGAATGAGCTGTATTTGAAAAATATCTCTGTCAAAGAAAGCTTATGGAGTTGCAGCAGAGGAGTTGATTGTGAGCTTCTCTGTCACAGGCTCTGTGTTGTGAAACTTTCAGTATACGGTTTATGCTGCTACTGGTGCTACAAAGAGTGGAAGGGGAACAACTTTAAACTGATCAGATACACCTTCCATTTAATGTAAAAGTCTTAATTAAAAAACTGTATAAATAATGATTTTTACCTAAAATATTTCTAGTGCTGTACTTAAAGCTACGCAGCATATTTAATCCCTCATATGTCAGAACTTGTAAAGCACTGAACCTGAAACTTACTTGAATGAATGTACCTTACAGATAGCCAATGTGGCTAACACAGCACTCTGATTCTTGCTTAGCTGTGGCTTTTACGTACTTTGACCAGTGACAGAAGTGGGAGCTGTCTTTTTCATCTTTTCATTTTAGAACACCTGAATGTCTTGGCTTAATATTTGGATATCGAGGTAGGAATAGTTGTAGCTTTTTATGATGATGTAAACAGGGTCGTTGTTTGACTCTACCATGCTGGTTGGTGTTGATTTTTTTGGTGAAAGACAGCAGCGTTTGCGTTCCAGCTTGAGCCTAAAAGGTTGAGGTGTCAACACAGTGTATAGCTAGAGTCAATAATAACCTGTCCCCCTCCCCTACCCTTTCTTCCACTCCCCTAGCCTGTCCTTTAGCAGAACCTTGAAGCACCATTGAAATTCTGCACTGCCTTTTGAAATCTCTGTTGATGAGGCAACATAGACCCACAGTGGCTCTGCTGTTCTCCCACTGCAGGGTATTTTTCAAAGTCATGTTTATATACTATAAGTAGAAAGGAGAGAAAGTGCTTTGATGGTATGTAACAGTGAAAATGCTTAGAAATCTCCCCTGGACTGGAGGCATGGACGCTTCCGTTGGGCTGTGCTTCCCGTATGACATGTGCACTTTCTCAATAGTGCATGCTGGCAACTGTTATGTCTGCATTTCATGCAGTGACTCTTGGGTCATATTATGTGTATCCAATGATGCGTGGCACACTGAAAAAAATGTTAATTGCAAATTCAGAATGGTACAGTGAGCTAATATATGTCTGAGCAGTCCTGTCTCATACGTAGTATATAATTATATGTAGTGGCAGAATGATGTAGCTTCTCAGTCTTGGAGGAATTCCATTGTCTGATTTTTGAAAAACATATATTTTACTTTATTTTATTTACTAGCAGTGTTTTTGTGAGATGTATTTTTCACACAAAGTGATTTTCTTGAATCTGGGAGAGAATTTTCTTCTCTTCTGGTTGACTGAGGAGTGATTTATGTTTATATTTGTTTTCTTGTGAAATTTCAAGTGCTTTATACATATCTCAGATTCTGTCAGATGAAAAAGGAATCTTCAAATGCAAATCTGATTGTGTTTTAAGTCTGCACTTTGCTGCTTTGCAGCTTATCTTTGAGAGATGATTGTACTTTACTATAAAGTCAGCTGCATACACATCTTCATTAAATGCGGGTTGATAAACCATGAATTCCTTCAACCACTGTTTTATTTCCATTTATTTTTGTTTGCCCGCAAAGTACATCAAATACACCCAAAGTGTTATCACGTGACTCTGATGTCTGATGGTGTCTCTGTGTATTGTCACTCTGGCGACCTTTAAAAAGACAATCTACTGTATTGAGTTTCCAAGTATCGTGTATAGTATGTGTAATTGATCATTAGAGGATGAGATATGTTCCAGTAAGACATTCCACAATGTGTTTGTGTGTGGGTTTGTGCGCATCCGTCGGTGTGTGTTAAACTGTGCCTCTATTGCCATTCATGTAGTGTTGGGGTTAGGTCAATATTATATTAGCACTGCCATTGCATTTTCCACAGCCCCATGAATAATGTAAAAGTTAGATATCCCTTCATACAAATACAGCCCATTATCGCTCTGTATCCTTGGTAGACGTAAGACGTTTCATAGTTTCTTCCTACAGATTTGATTAACCTTATTGCGTGGCATCAGCATATGGTGGCCTAAAGTTGAGATAGACCCCTTTCAGTGGAGAAAGAGACCTTACTGTGACCTTGTTGGAAACAATCAATGGCCTTTATCTCCCCCAATGCATAATAAATCCTACCAAAGGGATGGTCCACACATCCCTGTAATGTATTGACCTACACCACCAACATTTATCAACCGGACTTGCTGGCTAAATAATTTAGCTTTTGAGCTTAGACTGTACTTAGTGGCGCCTAGAACAAGTTTGGCCTGCCAAGTTAGATTGATGTTTTCCACATAAAGTAAATAAATGGAGGAATGGAACTTTATTAAGCCTATCAAGCAGAGAAACTGCAGTCCAACTTTTCATATCTCCTTGCTACACCGAAAATACAAAAACAGCATTCACAGGCAGGACCTGTTTTATTGAAAAGTTCAAACTGCAAGGTCAGCACCTGGGCATGTTTGCGATTCCACTAGCTCACCTCACGGACACTTCCGCTAATAAAACACCTACGCAGTTAGTGTTTGGAAAAGTCAGACTACTTTGTGCCCAGAATGTAACCTTTCATCTTCTTCTGATTAGCCATTTTATCTCAAACTTCTTTCCTTTGAAAAACACAATATATTCCAGTCTACTTGAAGACAAAGGAAACCTGAACCATGGCAGTATGTCTTTTATTAATTTTCTACAATGTACAGTAATGTCGTACTTACACAGTTTTTAACTCTCACGTCAGGCCCTCGGGTCATACATCCTTGAATCAACATAACAGCTTAGCAGAGTGAACCTGCTTTCTTTTAGAGCATAAACTACAGATCAAGGCATGAAAACACCCCAAATCAAAATTTTTTTCTTGAATACACCCTCATGTTCTCTTTTAGCGCTTGGCAATTTTTAGAAATATTGAATATTTTTTGTTAAAATTAGTAAAGCTGGTGATGCAGGCATTTATTTGTCAAATCTTTCTGAATTATCATTAGACGTACAAGGGCATCGCGTTCTTTAAAAAACAATAAAACAAAGCTTTGAATTCTGAGTCGTTAGAGGAGAACAGAAAATTCATATTCATATTTTTCAGTGTTATTTCTTTGCTTCTTTTCCCAAAATCCCCACTTTTCTGCTTTGCTCATGCTCCACTCCCTCCCCTTGAATATTTGCACTCTGTATTAATAAGAAATTGATGTTGCCGATGACTTTTAGTAAAGCAACCCCAGATTACCATACTCAGCATGAATACTAAACAAGAGAAAGGGACATGCTGAACCTTGATCCAAAATCTGCCTTTAACCAAATCATATTTCCCAAGATGAAAGAGGGAATTGTTCTGATAGGCTGATCAAAGCAGTGAATTTCAGTGTACTATAAAGGAACACCTGGAAACCTAATGAAGAATTCTGTTGGAGCAGTGAGGGCACTAGGCAATACATAATGCATTTGTACATAATGTTTATGTAAACATCTGCTTGGGGGTGTTCTTAACTTATTTATTTGAGTCATTTCATTCGCCCTGCTGAAGATGTGCCGATCCTAATGGCCAAGTCCAGAGACACGAAGACTTTTCTCTACCAACCAGTGCTTAGTAGAGTAAGTGTACCGCACTGGTTTGAATGTGGCTGTATTAGTGATGGTTGAGGGTGTTCAGGTGGACCCAGATTTCTCTCCCTCCTCCTCGTTTTGAGATTGTTGGATTATTAAATACAGAATAGAAAAAAACCAAAAAAATTATCTGTTCAAATGTTGCTGCAAACACGTTTTTCTTAAGAAGAGGAGAAACAGTCAAACAGTCAATGGTCACACTGAGATAGAGTAATTAGATACTGGGGCTTTGTGGGGAATGTTTTGCTGTCATTGTTTGGGTATCCATGTTCCCTTAGAGGGAAGGGTCTCTGCAAATCAATACAAAGTAGTCCCAGCATGTTTATCCTATAATGAAAACTTTCTATTCTGATGGGAGAGGTTTCTTCCAGGATAACAGTGTGTGTTGTAGCCATGGACATTGTTCAACCAATTTGAGCACCTATGGGAGATTTCTGATCAACAAAATCTTAAAGAAGTTAATCAAATATCAATTAAATTAAATACTAGAATCAAAGACAAAAGAGAAGATCTAATGGTACATGGTGCTCACTTTATGTTGGTTTTTATCAAGGCTGAAAAGAATAAAATATTTGAATTTGAGTATTTGATTTTTGTCATACTTTAAAGAAAACATAATTTTCACAGGACTCTTTTCTGGAAATTCATACCAAAGTCAGGCAATGCAAAGTTCAGAGACGCAGTGAACTGCATCTCAGACTCTACAGCCCTCAGTGGGCATGTTAAATGTTAAAGTTCATGACAGTACAATTAGAAAAGGACTGAAAGAAAGTGTGGCTTGTTTGGAAGGATTGCAAGAAGAGAAAAGAACTGGGGGGTGTGGCTTAGCTTGCAAAGCTGCATCTAAAAGAACACAAGACATTCTAGAACAATGTGCTTAAGACAGACAGGACCAAAATAGAGATGTTTGGTCAGCACTATGTTTGGTGAAAATGCAAAAACACCTCATACCAACTGTCACGGTGGTGGAGAGGTGATGATTTGAGTTTGCTTTGCAACCACTGGACCAGGGCACAAGAAAATTATCCCAAGCACCCCAGCAAATGTGCAACATAATGACTGAAAAAGAAAAGAATCAAGGGGTTTCAATGGCCCTGTCAAAGCCCAGAACTCATGCTGTGATTGGCATGCTGCGTGGGACCTTAAGAGAGCTGTGCATAAACAAATACCCACAAACCTCAATGAACTGAAACGGGGTTGTAAAGAATAGATGGCCAGAATTCTGCTGCAATGATGTGAGAGACTGATAAAGTCAAACAGAAACAGTTACTTCAAGTTATTGCTGCTAAAAGTAATTCTACAATCTATTGAATCATGGGGTGTACTTAGTGTTTCACAGCATTGCACGGAGTCCTGTGAAAACTTTCCTTTTCACATGACTGTACATTTGATCTGTATTCTAGTTTAAAGACACACACAAGTCCAATTCCATTGTAATGTTTGGGCAATTCATACAGTCGTACATTCATTTATGAAATATCTTTATTTAAAATGAAGGGAGGCCCAAACAAAATATATGCATATACATAGTAATTTACGCACTACTTCTTTCAGTGTTTCTCAAGATTGCATCACTATGTATAAGCCAATAATTCCAACTATGCTGATGTAAGCTTAAGATATGACACTGTGGCGATAGCTAATGTCTGTATTAGATTGAGAAGAAAACAAAACAAAACAAAAAACAGTGACATTTTCAGACAGATTGTCTTGGTGGTGTGCAATAAGGCATCAAAGAAGGAATGTATATTGTCACTGCATAATGAACTGCATTGGGCTTCTTCTTGCGGCCCCCAAACCTGTTAGCTCGACATGCTATCTTCTGCCAGTGTGCTGACATGATGGCTTTTCCAGTGAGTGAGCAGGACTGCCAATAGTGTCTGGGCTGGAATGGGCTCATGGTGTAGAAATGAGAGTGAGGCTCTGTGCTGCTCTATAAATACCCCTGTCAGGCTAATATCAAATCAGCCCCGCTCACGAAAGGGCTGGCGTGAGTGTTCGGCGTGTTTTTCAAACACGTCTTCAGAGGTCCGGAGGGTCTTGAAAGGTCAGTGTCACGCTCAATAGCACATTCGTATGAGTAGGTTTGTGCAATGATGTTCATTGTGATGGGTGTCGGAGATAAAAAAAAAAAAATTGTCATTAGAATTAATTATCCATGGGGTTATGGGACAAGGCTGTGAAACTGCGGCTCCCAACCGCTTGTGTCGATGCCAGATGAATGACTGATTTAGACATTAACCGTACATGTACTCTTAACATACACTGCTTTCCAGACACTGCCAAAAATGTCCTATTTGATGCCCAACACGTCCACAAATTCTAATTCGATTTAGAGCACACGCAGCCTGCTTTTTTTTTTTTATTTTACTTGAATTATAGCTTTAAGCCAAGCTGCTCATTTTTCAGTCTTGCAAATTAAATGACAAAATGTCTTCTTTGTCTGTTCCCTCCAGAATGCCACTTTTCTCTACTGATGCCACTATTGACAGGGCATTGCATGTGTGTCTTACACAACTGTTACAAAGCACAAATCAGAATTGATCTTTCTTTTTTTTTAATTGTGGTTAAGGTTTGGTTAGATTTCAGCATAAAAGTGACTTGGCTAGTTTTAGGAAAAGATTATGGCTTGGGTTAATATAAATAATGTATAAAGAAACCACCACTACTGACATTTTGTTGTCCCACACACACTCACTCAGCCTTCTCTCGCTTTGGGCTTTGTGGTATTTTAACACACCACATTACTTTCTTCTTTGCTCCTAATGGACCAGAATCCTAATTCAGCTTGTTGCCAGATTTTAATCATGTGTCATTTGTGGTGTACGGTGGCTCCACAGCGTGTGTGTTTACATATTGACTTAACAAGCAAAAATTCCCTGGTTTGATTCCAGAAGGAGACACTGCTTTAGTGACCCCTTGTGAATAAGGGAGCAGCTGAAAGTAGCTGCTTCTTCTCCTTTTCATTTTCATGGTACATATGGGGAACTATCCTCAGCACTGCTCTTAATCAGTCCTGTTTGTTAGCCTCATTACGTTCTGATTTGTTTCTAAGTTGTTTTCCAAAAAATGGGTCTCTCGTGGCTCTAGTGTTGGGGAACCCCTGATTTAAAAGGCAAACACACCTGCCTGACGCCACTGCCACAGCTGCCGGTGCCAGTGATGAAGAAGTTTCCAGGGAACGGATGATAATCCTGACACTACATCCTCCTAAGTCAGTGAGGCATGCAGTATAGATATGGATGTGTCGCTGGCAGATTGGGAGGTAGATTTCCCATCTACACCTCCTGTGGTGGCTGGTGCCTCTGGGGAGCTGCTATGTAAATAATGAATGCCTGTGGGTGTGAAACATGCACAGATAACCTTCAAGACAGGCGCGGATCAGTGCCTTCACATTAGCTGATAGGATTAAGGTTAAAATCTACAGAAACCTCTCCATAAGAAAACACAAATCTAGCTCACCGAATAGCAGGTTACATCAGTACGTTGTGTTCAGTGATAAGGAAAGGTGGAGGTAATCATGGGGGACTGGTAATAGTTCAGCAATCTGATGATGGAAATGACAGAGCGCCACAAGTCTGCCTCTCTCCACCTAAAAAAAGATTTAGCAGTCTGACAAGTTCTAGAATATTTTTTGAGTTAAATTCAAGCTCAACTTGTTTAACAAAATGCAAAATTCATGAGTCGATGGTTGACAAGTCACAAGTGTATTTACACGACTGCTGAACTTCTCATATAAAATAAATACACAAACTTTAAGTCGACATGCAGTGCACTTCCTTTGTCTTGTCATAAGTTACCGGTCCCAGTGTTCAAATAGATGGCAAATGTAATCTTAGAGAGAACCTCCTGTTTCGATGTTCTGTTAAGAGATGAACATATGTTCCATAAGAAAGGAAAATACTAAAGGAACAAAATCATTCCCTCTGTTGTCCCATCTGTCTGCAGAAGGACATTGTGCACCCAACAGCGCCCTGTTAACTTCTCTTTCTCACAAGTCGGCTCTTGCTGAGCAGCCAAAGATGTCCCACAATTCCCTCATCTCCGTGCTCCCAAATTGCTTCAGGTATAGTGACAATTAGAGGCTTGAGGGACAAACCCTTTAACAATGTCTGGTGCATATTCCTGAGAAGAAAACCCACAATGGATGACCCTCAAGTCAAAATGAGTAAGCCTTGTTTGCACACGTATTATGAAAACTAATTTTGTTAGCTGGGAATGGTGAATTTGAACATGTGTCCTTGTTTCTTATTATTTTGCTGTGTGGGAGAACTGTACCTGCTGGAAGAACTCATTAAACCAGAGTAATTAGCATCCACAGCTGTAACACAATGACGCCTATTCATCAAAGATATTGGTACCTGCATCCTTCATAATGTGTTTTTGTTGGTCTGTCTGTACTTTCTGTCTGTCCCTCTGTTTATTTGACCATCAGTACAACTCTACTTTTAACAACACAACATATTTTCTTGCATGTTCAGCTGGCATTGCCTGAAGGTCAAGGATGGATGATGTCCATCTGTCTTTGATTCTTTCCCCCTCCAGTGAAACGTTTATGGCCATAGTTGGAATGAGGAAATAGAGGGTGAGTGAAAGAAAGACTGCAGCAGCGATGAAGGGTTTGGGCATCATTGTTAAGCTGTGCTCCAGGCTGGTCTTGAAGGACGGTTAAACCTAAAGTCCAAACCCAGCATGGAGAGAGGGTTGGGAGCTAATCCCTCATCCTCAGGCAGGTGTATCACAAAGGCTAAACATATACATAGAAAGACCGACCAGGGGAGAAAGTTTGGATAATTGAAGTCCGCTAAGAAATGAGCATTTGCACCCTAAGGGGGAGTCAGCTCTGCTTTGTGGTATTACTTCTTAATGTTATCAAGGTAAAAGAGATGGGGGATTCATTCCCAACCTTTTTAACATTGTTTATTGCTACCCTATTTGGGAATTTAAGGGAGTATTGGGGTGGGAGTCCTTACAGCACTAGTGGGTGAACTGTATTTCCTCCATGTTTACATTTTTCTAAAGCCGCTTCAGGCAGAAATGTGGCCACTGGTACGACTTGTTTGCCATCAGTTGCAGTAAACCTGAATCTTAAAATCAAATGAAAAGTTTCCACGAATCCATGTGTTCTGATAAAAAGACACGTTAACAATTCGAGCCTTCACTGACCCAAAGAGAGGGAGGATGGGTGATCATTTCTGTTACATGAGCCCTAATCATTCATGACACTACCTTGTCTCTACAAGGTGTCTTTGTCTTTGACTGTCCTGATTCCCCTCAGCAGCAAAACAGCCAAAGTCAAATTGAATCCAGAAAGGAGGATTTTAAACGGAAAGATAAGGGGGCAGATATGCCTTAATCATCATTTGCTCTTGATTAGAAAATCAATGGCCTTTGATGCCAGAGTGCATGTCTGCCTTTGGAGTTAAGAGTGTGACAATGACAATGTGGACTGGAAAATTGGCCTTTTAAACAGCTACTATCTCTTTGTTGTTTGGAGCCCCATTCTTTAATGCAGTGAAAAGTCTCCTCTATCACATAATGTCTGCCTGTCAAAGAAATTACTTTTTCTTTCGCTCCTGTGTGAAACTTTGTTAAGAAATCCTTTCGAAGCTTAGAAAGCACAGGGAATTTCTTAGTTTGTAGAGCTGACTTTCACAGTATTTCCTTGATTTATGTAACAGATGAGAAATAAAGTTGTCACTCAATTCTCTGTGGCAGTTTTGAGATATGCCAAAGAGAGAAAATCTTTGATGCCTTCCCGGTTTACCTGTCAGAAAGGTTTAAAGGCACTGTGTCCCAAGTTATAGTATTGCTAGGCGGTTGCAGTCAAAGAGTCTTTGCACCTATGAACTGCATAACAGTTTTTGCTCTGTGTTGATATAAAACAGAAATATACAGTACCTAAAGCATTAACTTACTATTGCTGTATTTTTCAATACGCCTTCTGGCATTTAAAGTGGTGAATTTTTGCCTTCGTACCTTCATAGCACCTCGAAAATGAATATTTGTAACTCTAAAACAGCTGGTAAAGAAGTTGAGCAAACCGTCTATCCCACGAATAGAATATTATCTGTATCGTATCTCAGCCTACAGTGAATTTTATGTATATTTCATGCCTTATTTAACTACAACAGTCGTGTTTTCACCTCTTATTAATATGCTGTGAATTATTTTTTTTAAAACTCCTCTTACCAGGTATCTTTCCTCATTCCCTTGTCCTCTCTAGTCTTTGCCTTTGTGCCAAGCTGTTGTACTTGCTGTGTTTTTACCAGCTCTGCATATCGATCCTGCTTTATCGCCAGCCGCTCCCTTTGCAATAAGCCTGCAGGAATATGGATGAGGTCTGGTTGGCAGGGGATGCACAGCTGATTAATATGCTCTGCGTGAGGATATGATGAAAATTCACATTTATATGTCTATATGAACACTGTGATGTCTGTGCAAGGAAGGTCTGTGGTGGTGTACGAGGTATGTTAGAGCTTCAATCCCAATTCCTACATGTGGATGCTTAGGAAAAACCCCTTGCCATCATATTGTAAGAAACTTAGCTTTTTAATGTACAGGCTAATATTGTGAGTGGGCTTTATTTCTTATTACCAAAACCATGGCTGCTGGTATTGGTGGCTAAACAAAACACCTTATGAAAACAAAAGTAACCTGTGAGTGAAGATGAGGTTAAAGAAAGTGCAAAAACAAAACTGTCTCCCTGAAGGACAGTCTTATGATTTTAAGCCACAACCATCCGTGCTGCTTCCTAATGACTTTGTTGCACTTTCACATCTTCGCTCATGGCACCCTAAAGTAGCTGGTGTGTAATAACCAGCAGTTTTTACATAAAGTGTCAGCAATATGAATCTCCTATAGTGTAATGAAAGAGAGTATGGGTACTAGAAATACTAGATGCATTATCTTATAGTTTGCCCCTGACGATCATGTACACCGTGCACTAGTGTACACAATATATTGATTGCAGTTCAAACAGAGAGCTGACAGCTTCTAATCGGTGTAAAGGTATTAGCCTTTGCTATCTGTAAATGGAAATGTCAGTATTCAGCCCCTGATCCGTTCTTTCCAGGCCTAAGGTAATCTCTGGAAGATGTACAAACCAAGATGTATGACAGCAGTTTACTAAAAAGTAAACTGCTGTCAATTTAAAATGTGGATGCCATACCATTTAGACTTGAAAGACCTAAAAACTAAAATGAGAATTGTTAATAAATAAGTAATGAACTAATAAATATGTTAATAAGATACATCGCAAAAACTTGAATCCCAAATCTGATGTTCTAAGAGTTGCAGTTAAGCTTTGTTTCAGAAAATTTCAGAGTTGTTTTTTCTTTTTCAATTTGACGTCAGTTTAACAGCCTACATTTATTGTAATGAGTACCTTAGTCCAGCGGTCCCCAACCTTTTTGCGCCACGGACCGGTTTATGCCCGACAATATTTTCACGGACCGGCAATAAGGTGTCGTGGATAAATACAACAAAATAAAACTAGTGCCGGTACCGAAAAAAAGAAGATTTATTCATAACACACGTGAAAAGACCCAGGAAAACCGAGTTAACGATAAAAACGATAACAAAATAACGCTGAAAACCGATAAAAACCCTGAAAACCACACATTTCACACCTGAGCCTCAACTCTCGCGGCCCGGTACCAAACGACTCACGGACCGGTACCGGTCCGAGGCCCGGGGGTTGGGGACCGCTGCCTTAGTCAATTGAAGGTATGTGTCATTGTGGGAAGAGTGCAGTAAAGGAGTTTGGTAAAATTAAAAGGAAAAAAAAAGTCATTACGTATTTGTAACCAAAGCTCAATCTCTAACAGTTTGAAGCATTTATACAGGGAGTGCAGAATTATTAGGCAAGTTGTATTTTTGAGGAATAATTTTATTATTGAACAACAACCATGTTCTCAATGAACCCAAAAAACTCATTAATATCAAAGCTGAATGTTTTTGGAAGTAGTTTGTAGTTTGTTTTAGTTTTAGCTATTTTAGGGGATATCTGTGTGTGCAGGTGACTATTACTGTGCATAATTATTAGGCAACTTAACAAAAACAAATATATACCCATTTCAATTATTTGTTTTACCAGTGAAACCAATATAACATCTCCACATTCACAAATATACATTTCTGACATTCAAAAACAAAACAAAAACAAATCAGCGACCAATATAGCCACCTTTCTTTGCAAGGACACTCAAAAGCCTGCCATCCATGGATTCTGTCAGTGTTTTGATCTGTTCACCATCAACATTGCGTGCAGCAGCAACCACAGCCTCCCAGACACTGTTCAGAGAGGTGTACTGTTTTCCTCCTTGTAAATCTCACATTTGATGATGGACCACAGGTTCTCAATGGGGTTCAGATCAGGTGAACAAGGAGGCCATGTCATTAGTTTTTCTTCTTTATACCCTTTCTTGCCAGCCACGCTGTGGAGTACTTGGACGCTGTGATGGAGCATTGTCCTGCATGAAAATCATGTTTTTCTTGAAGGATGCAGACTTCTTCCTGTACCACTGCTTGAAGAAGGTGTCTTCCAGAAACTGGCAGTAGGACTGGGAGTTGAGCTTGACTCATCCTCAACCCAAAAAGGCCCCACAAGCTCATCTTTGATGATACCAGCCCAAACCAGTACTCCACCTCCACCTTGCTGGCGCCTGAGTGGGACTGGAGCTCCTCTGCCCTTTACCAATCCAGCCACGGGCCCATCCATCTGGCCCATCAAGACTCACTCTCATTTCATCAGTCCATAAAACCTTAGAAACATCAGTCTTGAGATATTTCTTGGCCCAGTCTTGACGCTTCAGCTTGTGTGTCTTGTTCAGTGGTGGTCGTCTTTCAGCCTTTCTTACCTTGGCCATGTCTCTGAGTATTGCACACCTTGTGCTTTTGGGCACTCCAGTGATGTTGCAGCTCTGAAATATGGCCAAACTGGTGGCAAGTGGCATCTTGGCAGCTGCACGCTTGACTTTTCTCAGTTCATGGGCAGTTATTTTGCGCCTTGGTTTTCCACACGCTTCTTGCGACCCTGTTGACTATTTTGAATGAAACGCTTGATTGTTCGATGATCACGTTCAGAAGCTTTGCAATTTTAAGACTGCTGCATCCCTCTGCAAGATATCTCACTATTTTTGACTTTTCTGAGCCTGTCAAGTCCTTCTTTTGACCCATTTTGCCAAAGGAAAGGAAGTTGCCTAATAATTATGCACACCTGATATGAGCTTGTGGGGCCTTTTTGGGTTGAGGATGGAGTCAAGCTCAACTCCCAGTCCTACTGCCAGTTTCTGGAAGACACCTTCTTCAAGCAGTGGTACAGGAAGAAGTCTGCATCCTTCAAGAAAAACATGATTTTCATGCAGGACAATGCTCCATCACACGCGTCCTGTTGATGTCATTAGACCACACCCCTTCTCATTACAGAGATGCACATCACCTAATACGCTTAATTGGTAGTAGGCTTTCGAGCCTGTACAGCTTGGAGTAAGACAACATGCATGAAGAGGATGATGTGGACAAAATACTCATTTGCCTAATAATTCTGCACTCCCTGTAGGTGTATTCTCGATTTTTATGCTGCATTAGTGACTTCTGCTATCTTACTAAGTGTTGCAATCTCGGGGAGATAAACAGACTAAAGTTTAAAATGTGAAATTCCTTCTTTCTTTGTTGTTGACAATACTTCATGAATATTATTGAGGGAGGCATGTTGCCATCTGCATCCTCTCCAGGCCATAATTGGGTGTAAGGCGCAGCACTGTGACAACACTGCAAAGGGAATTGATCATTCACCATGCAGTTAAGAAAATAAGACAATCTACCTGTAACTGGGATGAGTTTAGTAAGCAAAAATGCCCAATATTTTCTTGCACTAGTTTTTTAACATATAGATGGATTTTCTGCATGTAATATCAACAAGAGCAAAAATTTAAGATGTCACCTTGGACTTTTGAGTTGTACTCTTTACCCTGATTTGCTTAATTTTACACACCCATTTCCTTGTAATAACAATGTCCAGCTAAAAAGAAAGAATCTCAAGCCAAACAGTAATGTGCCCTCATCATAGCTGTATTTAAAAAAAAAAAAAGATAGGCGGAGGAACATGGATAAAGCTGATATTTGTCAGAGCAGTGCAGGTAACTGCTTTTGCAGTTTTGCCCTTGACTTGCTTCAGTTGGTTTTGCACTGAATAAAAGCCTCATTTTAAGAGAATTACGTAGCCATAACAACCATCTCAGGTACAGCGTATTGTGTCAGGCACAGTTGTTGAAAGTGAAGTAGAGGCTTATTCTCCCTGGGGAATGGCCGCATCAATCAGACAGTAGTGATATGTCTTTCATTTTTACCTTTAATAGGCCTGTTTCCTGTTATGCCTTCCTGATCAGATTAGTGATTGAACACATAAGAACAGTGGATCACCTCCAAGTAAGCCACTCAAGTACCTCCAGTGATGAAAGTTACCTTAAAGCCTGCTCCACTGTAAAAGCACAGGTTTTAACAGAATGTGACTTTTACAGAAGTGACTTTATTTGACACTTTCATTTCTAATGTTTTAATTTTGGGCTTTAATCCCTTGTTTTAGTCATTGTATTCCCTGAGTCCAAAAGGTTTTAGAGTAAACATGTTAACATATTAAGCATGCATTGTTTATACTTAATATGCATATATATATTCTTTATTTGTGATAAAGTTATGCATGTAGATACATTTTTTCTTTAGTCTATCTTCATTTACTTTGTGTTTTTCGAGAGGATACGTTGTAGCTCTCTACTCTTATCCTTCCAGCATTCTGTGCTCACAGCATGGCTACGTGTTCCACTGAGGCAACCCTGCTGTGTGACGGTAATGATTGCAGGTGTGTATGGAAACCACTTGTTAGCTTGACAAGATGCAAGTTACAGACAAACAAACATTATGTTTTTATTCTGAGTGAGGAGTCTGTCACACCCTCCCTGAGTGTGATTGTTCAAATCCCACCTGCACTGACGTTTCACCTCAGTGACACATTGCCATTCAGACGTTGCCTCGTACCCATACGTAAATTCCATATGGGCCAGTGTTTGTTTTGTTTTTGATATCTGATTTCGGGTTTGACTTTTTCCAATTTATGGTGCATATTGCATTATTCAGTATAAAATATTTTCCTTGAAATGGCTAGGAAACACAAATATTAGGTATATACAGTGTGTTCACAGAATTTAGCACTGGCCCCCTGGTAGATAGATAGATAGCTAGGTTGCACTTTAACTGGGTTGTGTTTAAACAAGAATTCCTGCATTAAGGCCAGCATCTTGGATTCCACAGCTGAATATAAATAGCGGATGCATCATGTGCTCTGTGTGTTTCTGAGCCCTCCTTGGCACTAGTGTTTAATATGAGTACTTCTGTGACCAGCGATAAGGCCGTTATGGCCATGACAAGGCCTTGTCTTGCTCTGCCATGATGCTTCTATTGCTCCTAGTGGTGGTTTGCTCCCAGGGCCAAAAACAATATGCTGTAAATTGAGCTGCGGACTCTTCAGGTTGATGTGCTGCCTGCAAACGTGATGTGATTGGGTATCGATTCACACCACGATGCTAAAATTGCCTGCCTCATGGCCCCAGACACCAATAGTGACAGCTTCAGTACAGGACAGGAAGAATGCCATGGCATGGGTCTGTGTCTGGGCGAGGATACCTTCTCTCTGCTCTCTGAGCCACGCCCTCTTCTCCTCCCTCAAGAGGAAAGGATTAGAGATTAAAAGGACAGAGCTCCCCTACTGTGTTGCATGAACATATCACAGCTAGATATACGGCAATTTAACATGCCTCAGAAGCAATTTTTGTTGGCATTTTGCAATCCCTTTATATAAAAGAAAAAAAACATGTAAACATCTTCCTTTCATTAAAATGCCAGTGATATTTGCACATGAGCAGTTTTTTAATCTGTTCAACTTTTAACATTTGCAACGCTGAACAAAGATGGGGTAGTTTTCTGCTGGCTTTTCATTCCAAAGTAGTGGTGACACAGCACTGTCAATCTGCATTCAGCATGATTAAAACATGCCTCGGATCCTGTTGGAAGATGAATAATGCAAGAGAAATTGCTTGTGTAATGAATAAATGGCAAATAATCCTACTACAATTAACTCTTCTACATACAGTATGCAAACCAGTCATGCTCCATCTACTAGGACAAGGTGTCCAGCTAAGGAAAATCCACAGTAGCCTTGTACTGTTGAATAAATATTGTTGAAGGTTTAGATGAGTTGAACATGTCTTATGTCTATGCTGTCAGCTTTAATGGAGGCATCGTAGTTTCAATTTTTTGAGGTATCTAACAGATGAAATATTTACAAAACAATAATTAAATGATGAATTTGAAACTAGAGTCCAAATATTAGAATTATTTGAATGCAATTTTTGGTAGATGTTTTCACGGCAGTTCACTAAGCAGTTATCCAGCAGTTATCCTAATGTACTTACAGAAGAGACATTATAGGTGGGTGGCGTGCATCTCCTTATAATAACATTTCTGAACTAAACCTTGGGAATCACTGGGATCTTTTTTTCATGGACTGTCTCTCCTTAGTTGGCAATTAGCAATTGGGGCGATCGTGGCTCAAGAGTTGGGAGTTCGCCTTGTAATCGGAAGGTTGCCGGTTCGAGCCCCGGCTCGGACAGTCTCGGTCGTTGTGTCCTTGGGCAAGACACTCACCCGGCCTACTGGTGGTGGTCAGAGGGCCCGGTGGCGCCAGTTTTTTCATGGACTGTCTCTAGCTTGCCATCACCAGTGTGTGAATGTGTGTGTGAATGGGTGGATGTCAATTAGCATTAACTAGAGCGCTATATAATGTTTACCATTTACCATTTTAAGAGATTAATGTGGTAGATTTCTTAAATCACAGTGATACTTATTTTGTTTATATGTTTAAACACTAGTTTGCCTGTCATTTTTACTGTAATAGTCTGCATGTATTATAATGGATTCTGATATTACCTACAAACTCTCAAAGCAAGAAAATGCTTAAGGATGAAACCCTGTGAAAAAGCTGCAGAGGACACAACAGCTTCAACCAGCTGCAAGCTGTTTAGATAGACTCACTTATGATAATATCTACACTGAACACAGTCATTAAACTCCTGGATTGAATTGGAATTGCTTCTTTTCCAAATGAGACTTTATCTCAGCAGAGTTAAAAAAAAATGCTGAAAATCCAGTATTTTGTGTCATCCTTTGCACAAACACTAAATATTACAAATTTAAAAAATGAGAAGAGTATCACTTTAATTATTTAACATATTGAATTTGTAAACATATTGCATTGTAAATGCTTTTAAATTTCAGTTGTGCAATGCAAAACACTGAGTCTCTCCACCTACACCCTACTCCTTTGGTATAGTAGGTGTTGATGTCAAAAGCTGAGGCAGTTTTCTTTACACACAGCAGAACAAAGCGTGATTTAGGGAAGTGGGAGGGCAGCTGTGGTTGATATATGTGTGTTTGGCTTCATAGGTGAGAAGGATGATGAATGGATGAAGTCCACAGCCACCATAATGGTACCCTTGTGTACCATGGCAGAGGGAAAAGAGGAAGGGTGTACTTGAGAGAATAAAAGTCAGCCTCTTTCAATCAGGACTACCTAAAAGTAAAATTCTTGACAATATATCCTTGTTGTGCTTTCATGATAAGCCTTATGCTTGGGGATGGGGGAGTAGGAGTATGAGAACTTAGGGGTGGAGGGTGTCGGGGGGGGCATCAAATAAGGTGTAAGTTAGGGATTTTTCTATTGAAGAACTGAAGGAATAAAAATCTGTTTACCTGGCCACAGCTGCCTTAAATAAAGTAGGCTGCCTTGGGTGAAAGTCACTAAGGAGTTTGGTTATATTCCACAACAAGATACTGTTAATGGAGGAGCCTTTGAAACACAGAAACATGGGTATTCAAAAATGTTATTATCTCGCACATGTTACCACCAGTGACATGCACACAGTACTCTATGGGTATGCTGTCTTCCTACAGCCATTTTCATATTAAAAAAGAAACATTACCCTGTGGTTGAGTATGACAGAATATACGTATGTGAGTGTATCGTGGCATTTGTGTGTGTGTGTGTGTGTGTGTGTGTGTATGTTTTCCAGCCTCTTTGTCTGTCTGTGTGTTTGCAGTTGTCCTGTCAGGTCATTTGTTGCTGGAGCTATTAATTCCCCCCAGTCCTCTGCCCCTGTTGTGCACTCATTTGCTGATATACTTGGTCTGTCATTAGTTTATATGCCTACTCTGCATGTTGGAGAGAAATATTGACATTGTCAAAGCACCGCTCATTGCTTCTGAACATAAGCCGTGCTTTTACATATCAGGTGTCAAACATAAAGGGTAAATTCATCAACACATTCACTTCAGTGATGTGGCAATTGTACTCCCCTTGGACACAGATTGGGAGAAGAGGCACTTAGAGGGAGAGAACGGAATGAGCAGCAAGAGACTGGAGCTGACCCAGCCATTTTGATGCATATGTTGCACAGAAATATTGACCAGCTCTTTAGTCTGTGACTCCCTCAGGACTAGGTAATTGTCTGTCTGTGTTTCTATTGTTTAAACTAACTGCATTTTGGCAGTCTTCCTCCTCAAATCAAGATGGAAACCTTTGCAGAACAATGATGTAAGACAATGTGCATGCACTGATCAGTGGAGGGAGCTTCAAAATAATTGTATTTTGTTGTCATACAATCTAAAAAATCTATACTATAGTGCTATTAAATATCAAATTTATCTTAACATCCTGCAACCTAAACGAACCTAAACATTTTATTGCTTTCAGATGTATTTAGAAATAGAACGTTTTTGGATTCCTCATAAGAAAAAAGTAAAATTGAAGCAGATGCTGAATAAATTTTTATAATCATCATGATACATTGTTCCCCCGTGATGTATTATCACAAAATATTGTGTATTATCACAAGCAATTAGTTTTAAATGAGATATTCTTTGTTTTCTTGCTAAATAAGATTCTGTCTTCAGCAGCCTTTTATTGTTCTTTATAGGAAGAAAACATCTCTCTCTACTTATTTCTGTAAGACTATACATTGTGTGACATGTAAGCAATTGTTCTGCTAATGATGCAATGTTAATGTTGATTATTGACTATTTTATTTATATAAATAGCATGCTGACAGCATCCTAAACCAAGCAAAGATCACCAAGCGAGTGGATGAACATTTACATATAGACATTGGAAAAACAGTTAACAAAATTACTGCCCGCTTGACAGAGTAACACAAGAACTGACTACAAAATGAAAGCAGAATGTGTTGCGAACAATAAAACAAAAGGCTGGACTCATAACTCGCGAGTTTTTACTCACAGATGTAAATTTTCACATCAACTAATGAAAAAAGAGGGATAAAAAAATAAGTCACCCTTTTATTTTTCATTACCAATTACCAAGGGCAGGTCTTTTACTAAAAATTCATCTATGCAAAAATGCCAAATAAATCTTTTTGTTTGTGTTGGGTTTTAATGTATATGCATGCCGTGGGCTTGGATGGGACTCGTGTTTTTCTTTTCTTTCTATATTGGTATTAAAACCTGTTCTGAAAGCAGACATTTTCAATTTGTAGATGCAAAATATTGCAACGCTGATCTTTTGATGACTTGCATCTAATTTGGAATTAGCATATCCCAGTGAAGTGTACTGTAATTTGTCTTTGATGATTGGTTCGTCTGTAATAGATGGGGGATTGCCTGAGCTCCCTACTGCCCTGTATCTCTCTCTCGCCTTCCCTCTGCTGGAGAGGCACACAGAATCTTTGAAATGTGATTTGACCATCAGAGCAGTGAGAAAGCACTAATATTTTACTGACCTGAAATGAAAGGGATTAGGTGCAAAAACCTTTTGCAAAAGGCTATCTCGATTTACAGGTGATGGTTTGTTTGTTTCTTTTTTTTTCATCCTTTAAAAAGAGGAGACTTGGATATAATCAAAAGATGTGTTCCAAAGCATAAAGCTTTGGGCTTTGAAGCTTTTCAAATGTTTTGCTGGGGGAGGCGAGGTGCTGGAACAGCATGTCTGCATTCAGAGTATCCATGAATCCCTGTCATCAGCTTCCTTCCATCTCCCTTTTCCTCACTTTGCAAAATCTGGCTTTCACCACAGAGCAGATACAAATGCTAGATAATGAACGACTAGATGGCAGGGACTTTGGAAATGGGACTGTTTCAATTTCACAGCCAAGAGCAACATAGATTGCTTTTGTTTTATTGTGGGTATACGTGGCAAAAGAACTTTGCAATTATTTGCACAATTAGTTGTAATTATGGTATAAGCATTTATCTTGTGCACCCAAGAAATTCCAGTGTGTATTCTGCAGGGTAGGATAGGAAGAATTAGTATAGATTCTTTTCTCCAGAAAGTGCTGGTTGTTTGGTTGACGGCAATTAGCAGCTAATACCTGTGGGATCTCCTGTCTGCTCAAACCTGTGCTGTTTTCTGTTCCACAATGATCAGACAATTACTTATGGGCTGAGAACACTTGCAGGACTACGGTTTACACTAGGCATTGTCACAGTGGTAGACTACACTGTACAGCAGTTATTGTTGTTTTCTGGTTGAGTGTTCCCCTGCCTTCGTGCCACACAGATTATGATGAGGTTACATTTGCTCTGCATGCTTTATCTTAGGTAGTGGAACTAATCACACACAGATGCAGACGCTTCCGAAGTGTCTCCCCAGCCCTTGGGCTTTCTTTCCTGTATTTCATTGCACTACCGAAGGATCTCAAAAGACATTTATTTGTGAGTTTGTGCATGGTCTTCCTGAAGTGCTAGACACTAATAAAACCTAGTTTTGTTTTGAAAGGTATTTTCGTTCTGGTTTCAGTGCTGATACGCTGCCTCGGGGCTTAATGTGTACGGAGTGTTGTCTTACATCTAATGTTGTTTGGTTTTCATGCTCTGGCTCGGTTGAGGACCTGGAAACATGTTTCTCTTTTGTAGAACCATTTATATTGTGCCTTATTGCCTACTAAGGGTGACATCTGTTCCCTTGTATGCTCCTTTAGATTTTGTTATTTGAGATTAAGTTTCTTATGTTTTAATTAAGAAAATGAGTCATCGGCCAGTTGCAGTAAAGATGGGGTGATGTTTTAGTGGGTGTTGTATCGGACTCCACTCTAAAATTTGCAGTTTTTGTTGCTGGCATTTTTCTGTGCATGGACAATATCTTTCTTTCGCAATGTCAGGATCTGCATTGTTTTTGTTTCCTCTAATGAATTACAAAGGCTACATGTTAAAATGCTCTGCTGCTGACCCCGTGGTAGTGCGGGGATCACGTAAACAGCATCGAGAGAGGAAAAGTGTAGAAATACTTTTAGAGACTGAAGATTTTGTTCAAGCACAACATGTTGAAAAACCCCAGAGTCGCATATTTGAATAATATTTGAAAGAATATGTTTTATTTGGTCTATTTTCTATCCACTTCACACAAACAATATCAAATAAATAAATGTGAAGCATTTTATGCATAACAAAATGTGCAGACTTAAATAGATGAATAGTCTCTGCTTCCACTGCACAGCCATTTGTGTAGTTTTTCTTTATTTGGCAAAGAGTAATGCCTTTGTTGTCTTCAGTGTGCGGGAGCCTCACAGACTGTTTTCTAAGCCGGTATAGGAATCTTTCTCTGTTTTTTTTTTTTTGGTTGAGCAAAAAATCAAACACACTCTTTGTCTTACTAGTGTCTACACTGTGGTAGAATTTGCTTTGTGTGTTACCGTAGGAGATGGGGCAGCCGTGAAAGCATGAAACATAGAGCATGAGTGATGCTGGCGGTGCACTGGCGCTTTGCTTAGTCTACCTAATTTTGCTGAGAGGTTTTGAAACAAGCAAACCCTTAATTTACGGTCTCGACACGGTTATAGGATGATAAAAAGATGCCTTCAATTGTTTTAAAGGGCTGGAATAAGTGTGTCTGCGATTCACTAAACTCTGAAATCGCCCTCCACCACTTAAGGAAACTGAGCACTTCTGGTTTGTACATTGCTGTGAATCAGTGCTTACTACAGCATTGTGTCACATTAATATTTGAGTGCTACATATTGTCAAATAGATGTAGGGCTTAAACAGCACTTACAGTGAAGTGTACTTACTTCAACTCCTTGTTTATTTCTTCCAGAGACATCCATGCAGACGCCATAATGGTTTCCGTGTTTAAATTGAACTTGACCTCTGACCCCTGACCTCCTGCATAAGCTTGGTAATCATTTCACTTTTTTTTTGGTGCATTATGATTGATTTTAACCTTTTGCCATTATGTATCATGAACATTGTCATTATTTCTCACAGACTTGTTTTGTTCAACTTGCTTCTGTCTACTTGCCTTATTTTGCTTCCATCTGGTTAACTGTTATAATTGTTTCAATTTGTAAAATTATAACTGTTCCGTTACCCTAATTTATTTGTGTCCCATTTATTTCACACTTGTCTCTCTCTGTAGTTTGTTATTTCCACTGTCCTTGAGCCATTAGTGTGGGACAAATAAATTGTCAGTTGTGTTTGCTAATATCTTTAATTTCTTTCTTATATTCTGTCATTTCATTTCATCATCTTTATATGATAAACCATCCAACCATGTTTTCATTGATTTCTTTAATCTATTACCAAGGATTACAACTCCCTATTTCACACATTGTGTACCGCAGTAAGTCTCTGTCAGTATCTCTCTCTTCCCTCCGCTTTTTCTCATATGTGTGTGGGTGGAGGCAATGTTTGAAAGTGACAACGCAAGGAAACTAAAGACAAAAAGGAGGAACTACGGCACAGCAGCGTATTGCAGTATCACATCCCTTGTGTGCATTATGCTATTATTTCCTGAAATATCAACCGAACACCCACCAGGCACACAATATGCACGGAATTGCATCGTTGTTTTTTGCCAGACGCACTCCAAAAGCTTAGTGCTGGTAGACGGCAAGCATTCAGCAACAGCCATAGGCCAGTGGGCTGATGGTGTGGCAGGGCCTGGCCCAGACGTAAGGAGAGCTGGCAGCAGGAGGGAGAAGAGAGTCACAAGGTTGCAACCCAGAGCAGTAGACTTGCTTGTCTCAGCAGAGTAAACATCACCCCTCGTCTGCACACAGTAATGACTAACAGAGGGGGACGTGCACAGAAATACTATCAGGACTACTGCCTTGTCCTGCTAGACCCCACACATGCCATTCCTATCATCTCCCAGCCTTTGCATTCTGAAAACAAGCAGAGTGCTACAAGTATTATTAAAGGTGCTGCATGTCTTTTTACCTTTGCTCTTGTTTGGTTAAGGAAACATGGTCATGCTCTGTGGGCCGCCCATCTTACTCACAGGAACGACAGATAGTAGAGAGTTTTGATGTAGTACTCTGGGTTGAGACAGTTGCATATATGTCGTACTGACCAGCGTGCACACTGATTTATCAGACTCCAATCAGGAGCAGTCAAACACAGCATAACAACAGGAAATTATGACTGATTGGGAGCATCTTGAGATCTGACCCCAAGTTGTTTGACTGATTTTCTTTTAATTGGTTGTCGTCTCCCACTTGACACCATCAAAGCTTCGCGCTGGAGGTGAGGCAGACGGAGTGGTTCTATAATAATACAGCAAGTATGATAAGACGCACTGCCTTAGAAACGTTTTAAAATTTGATTGCAATCACAAACTAGTCGCCAGATTATTGTCCTGATGCTAATGAAGAAATGACAAGATACTGTATGATTGCACCAGTGTTTCAGCTAAAACAGGTATCTGCCAGTGTTTTTCACATTTGCCATACATTTATACCTTAGTCGTCTAAATTGTGAGGATCTCTGACGCTAAACAGACAACAAAATAACAATAAACTGTTCAAATGTCAGCAGTTAATTTATGGACTTCGTTGTGTGGTTATATTTTTAATTGCCACACCTCATTTAGTGGTGTGGTGCAAATTCTCTATATCGGAACCATCTGCTGTCCTATTGTTTTTACTGTTCGCTACTTTCACTTTCAAGCTTAACTTTACTGTGCCCAAAGGGAAATTTGTCTCAAAATGCACAGAGACTCAAGCATACGATACATAAAACATAAAACAGGAATACATAAAACATATGACATCAATATGTAGACCATATGCTAAAATTGTCTCCCTTTCATTATTAAAAGTACAGAGTAGTTGGCCAGTCAAAAGGAAGAAACCAGCATTTATAGAGCAAACGCTCTTTAAAGTACGAGGCTGTGAGCTGATCAGATTCAGTATTGTTACCGGTAAGTGTGAGCTAAAATTTGAACCTCCAACCCTAGTAGCATCCATCTAACGTGCTTCCAATTAAGAGCTTTCTTTGCACTCCTGCACATAGTGGAATATATAAACACAGACAAATTTCACTTGGGTTGCATTTTATTTATCCAGCACATTTTTACTGCAGAAACATTTGTTATATCCTGCTTAACAAAAGCAAGCTGTACTTTTTTTTTGTAGTAAGGGCACACTCGCTCGCGTAGCGGGGCGTTTGTTTAGGAGATACATTTTGGGAGCTTATTGCAATCGAAAGCCATAAAAAGTCCATTTGAAAGTTGTTTGCAACTCAAAGGTTTATCAAAGCACAATCCTCTGTGAGAATTAAGGTGTGTTTCAAGCCATTCGTGCGCACTGGTTTTTATCATCCAGCTGCATGAAGGGTAGTGACTGGAAAAGGTTGAGGACATAGTTGTAATACAAAGGAAGGGCACAGCTCTGAAATTTGCATGGTGAGGAGAAGCTGATGCTGCCTGAGACTCAGTGAAGACAAGTGTTTGCTATGCCTAGTGATGTGCGAGACAGAGCTAGTGGAAGATTATTGTTAGCATACTGAGAAAAGATCATGAATTCCAATGATTCCCCAAAGCGCAGGCAGACAATTTACTGAGACTGTGCTTTTACCCCCTCTATCTATGTATGTCACTACAGAGTGCCGTCACCACAGATGATTTTAGGTTGAGGGGAGTTGATGGTGTCCCCCTGTGCACTGATTCAACATCTGATAATGAGGAGGAAATGCTATTGCAGTTAAAAACACGAGTAATGTTTGAGGAAGAAAATAAGAGACGGCAAAGCCTTGCTCACCATGCAACACGATGAAGAAAAGTAAAATACAGATGACGGTGAAAAATTCATCCTTTAGAGCCTGTTTAATATGTGTTAAGGCATAGCTTGTGAGACCTCTTAGCTCCAGTAATTTCACTACATCAAAGGCATTCCTCCTCCCCAAGCTCGTGTAGTCCTAAGAAGGGCTCATCATATCCAATCACACATTCACCCAAGGATCTTGCGAAGAATACCTCCAACCCTGTAATTTTGATCATCAAAACCGGACTAATACATGTTAGTCAACACCAAAACCAAGTATTGTGCTGTGACGGCGATTGCAGCTGGTAGTCCTTGTCCCTCGTTGACCTGTTTTGTTAACTCTACTGCTGTATTTCACTGCCTGATTAGATGTCACTCAATTAAAAGCACATTTCTGCAGGGAGAGCAGGCTCTCTAGTTGCCATGGATGCTGTTGGAAAGGTAGCAGAACTGCGTAATGTGTGTCCCAGAGCACCATAATGAAATATCCACTCTCTTAAAGCAGAAATACACAGACAACCCAAACTTTCACACCCAATCAATGAAAGTTGTGTGGCAGACTTTTTTTTTTTATGTTGAAAAATTAAAAAGGATGTGCCTAGTAAGTCACAGAGGACTCACCCATTTTATAGTCAGCTATGAGGAGCACGAGGATTAATAGACCTCTTCTAATATGCCTCGCATTGGTGGTCCCTGAACACCCTGATCAGGTAAGGCCCAGCGAAGCAAAGATCATTTATAAGTGGTTCATTATTTTACCTTCAGATTCCTCTGTCTGGCATTGATTTAATAAACACTGATGTATCTCCTTGTAGAAGAGAAGTGCCATTTTTCATTTCCCAGATTTGCTATCTTTGTTATCGCAGTTATCTGTTGAGCGCTGGCATTTCAGCGGTAATACGCTCCCAATCTCAGCTGTGTGCGGGAAGTGGGAAATAGTGCAATTCTTCTAGGGCAGATATTCCTTTTAATGTTTACTGAAAGATTCTTTAAAAGAAAATATTGTCTTTTATCTCTTTGACTCTGTGCCTGCACGTCCAGACTTGGCTTTGTAAATGAACAGTTTGTTTAATGAAGTTCCACTAAAGTGCTCTGATTATCTGTGAAAGGATTCAACAACGTGTGACATCAACAGTGAGGTACAATAATTAATGATCTATCAATGTGTTCTGATGATTAATGTATTTGTTTTTGCAGTTTGATGGACCCAAACTGTGTGAAATAGACAATGAGCTCTGCCATTGTGTATTCCCTGTGGTGGATAGAGGAAACAGCACTGAGGCACACTATAAAAAGCACAGAGAAGTGATGAAAGGAAAGGGAAATGCAGCCTCTTTATTATTAAGGTTAACTGTCAGTAAAGGCTCACACTCCTACCCTATCGTTTTTGTAACTGAGAAGCTTGTTGAGCTTGTTGTATTTTTTTTTTTCTGCTCAAAGGATTCTCCTCTGAAGTGTTAAAAGCAGTTTGTGGTCAGATTAGGTGTGTATGGCTCGCACATCAAATCAGGATGAAAATGAAATGGAATGATCAATTTGCCCTGCATTAATCCCTCCTCTCCAGCTGCATCCTATTGATTTTCTTGTTCAGCTTCCCTGATAACAAGAATCATTTAAAGGTCACATTTTGATGTCTGTCAAAAAGAAAACATTCTTAATGCATTGCGAGTGGCCTTTGAGGCTTATGTTTGTCAGAAAGCACAGGCTGAATCTTGGCACCTCAGACAGATTATAGAGAAAACACAGCTAAATGGGCTATGGTGCACTGGTTAAAGGTTTGTGAATGCGATACCGCTTATAAGTGAACTATGAAAGTTTTACGATCATTCTTAGAAGCAATCCTCTTCTTTAAAAGCAGCGTAATAATTATCATGTACTAAAATTATTTCCATCCACGTATACATTTATAATTCATCAGAGGATTGCAGACGGTGCAAAACTCACTGGTGATGCATTGCTTAAAATAGCTTGCTGGATGCTGTCCTGATGGACATAGGAAAACAGTAGTAATGAGAGGCCTGTGTTGAGCTGTGTGTTTACTTTACCTTACTTTTATCTTAGGTAGCATAGATAGGTTAATGTTGGTCCTAGTCTTGTTTTCGTTCTGTTTTGAAAATCAGTGTTAACCCCTGGTGCAAGATGGTACACATTCGCTACTGTATGATACAATAACTGTTCAGAGACAGGCAACCCTCCTGATTTTCACAAACATCCAGTGCTGACCTTTACTTGCTCCAGCTCCAGGATATAGAGCCATGCATCATGGACCCCTGCCTCGGGCACTTAGGATTCTGGGAGGGGGATGTCTTCAGGGAGAGTTTGATCAAACAGAAAGCACGCACAGTTATCAAAGCAGCTGCACTTTTTGTTTGTACAGTTTTATAAAAATGCTAGCAACCGCAGTCAGTTCATTTACACGACATAAAACTGCAGCAAAATATGTTTTAAAATATTTTACTCTTACCCAAATAAAACGTTATATGTTTTATTCTCTGTTATAAAAATTAAATCGTATTCCTGTAATTTCTCAGGGGTGGCCACAAGCCTTGTACAAATTTTGATTACCATAAGCATGGGCGCAATTCTGGTGCAATGGAAAAGAAAAAGAGGATTAAGCTGAAATAATCCATTAATACGAAACATATTAGCAGGTTGTAGAGGGATATTTTCAGCAGGTGCGGTCGGCGCAGGCTTCAGTAATGGCTAATCACATCAACTTTTCTCACCTTCATTAAAACCAGCAGACAGTTTAATGGGCGGGGAGGAACGTCTAGACTGGCTTCTCTGAAGAGAAGCAGGCTTTCTCTGGAGGCACCGGCTCTCTACTTCAAAATACAAACATGAATGTAAAAGAACCAAAAATAACTTCTTTTCATCAGTTTACAGAAAAATTTTAACTGTTGCAAATGAGTTACTGTTATTATAGTGGATGATAATTTTGTGTACAAGTGCTTTGTTTAACGGCACAGTAGGTTTTGTATGTTCTATTAGATGGTGTGCTCAGGAGACTATAAAACATCGATTCTGGGCTGCATGTAACATTTATTTTTATTAATTCAACAAAGGAATTTGGAACAAAGGAGAATTGACCATTTGGGATTAAACTGACAATTGTCTGGTAAAGTCAACAGAAACACTTTGGTTTCAAATGATTTAAATCGAGAAACGTGACAGCGGCGCACACTGCACAAGCTGCAGCAGCCGGAAGGATTGGCATTTATATCCAGACAAAACAACTAACAATCAATTAACAAAACAGTGAGCAATTAATCTTCTTTTCTAATTAATTGATGCACACTGTTTGAGCCAGCCTTGCGACAGACAGGCGACCTGTCCAGGGTTTACCCCTCCTCTTGCCCTATGACAGTTGCAATATGCTCCACCCCCACCCACCCAACCCCAACCCTGAACTGCAGAAGTGGAGGAAAATGGACGGATGGAATGAATATATGAACAAACTGTATTTTATGGCACATCTCACATAACCCAGTGTCCATGAATTGCATCTTTACAATAATAAAAATGACATTTTACTGAACATTTACATTTCTACTGAATAAAATAAATAATATTCAAAGCAAAGCAAAGCAGAATGAACATAAAACGGCAGAGGTGATATGATGTGAATATTTGTTCCCTCTAAAGCCTCTAAAATTGATGTTAGCGCTCACATTTGTGAAGAAAATGCAGTCACAGTTTCTTTCCAAAGCAGTTGTGATAGTATGAAAAAGTTTATTCTGTGCCAAAAAAGAGAATCTTTTATTTTCCTCACAGTTTAGGGAACTCAGCAATAGAACGAAGATGTGAGTACATGACGCGTGCCATGTGTGTAGTTGTGTGTTGTACCTCTGAGCCCATGCTGATTTTTGTATCCTACAGGGGCCCCAAATAGAGGTTGAGGAGAGCTGACTGGGTTTAGGAGAAGAGGAGCAGAGAGCCCTTCCACTCAACGCCTGGGTCAATATAAAACCTCATTACTGGGGTGTCATAGAAAATTTGTGCACTTTCTGCTCCATCTAGCAGCAATTTTGCTGGATAAGCACTGCTCTCGTTTGGCCCGTTTTAAGCATTTTCACTAAAAAAAGGCTTGCAAACAGGAAGCCATCGCTTCCCCACAGGGGCCCTGGCAGTCCATATCCCCCAGTGCTGCCTGTGCTCTTATATATATGTGGTGTTATGTTTTTATATATGTGTGTGTGTGTGTGCGCGCCCACTCCTATATGCATACATTATATAGACAGTCATCTTATGACTTTTCTCTACTGATACAGTGTAGTATGGTGGCAGTGCGGGTACAGAGCGTGAAGGGTATGGATTCCACATTTCCATCTTAAGTTGTTTTGTTAGTTTGTTGTTAGTTGGACCTAAATCTGTTGTTAAGACAGCATTGTGCTTTTTCCCTTACTCTAAAGCTTGATGTTTTCCTGCTTTTTTTCCTGTTGTGCGTTATGGGATCCATACATTTTAAACACTTGTCTCTCATCTCCTCCCTGGTGTGAAAAAGAACATATTAAAGGAAAAAATTACAGTTCCTTTTATTTCCATGGAGAAGCTGATGGGGTCAAGGAAAGGTATTCATATGTTGTTTGAATGTTTATTTTCTCATCTGTGCAAAATTGAATTTCATGAAAGCAAACAGAATGACACGTTTATAAATATGGATGCCTGAATTCGAGACAAGCCTCTCAGCCAGTGCCACACTGGCCCCATTGCTTTATGGTGGGACATTGTAATTTCTGAAAGTGGTAGGGAAAAAAGAAAGAATCAAAGGAAAATGATAAAGGATAGAAGTACCATTTGGCCATCCCTAAAGTGTTGTTCCCTTTTCTATTCTTTTTTTCCGTTTGTATACGAGCAGAGACAGTGTCTGGACAAAATGCACACAACAAAGATCCTGAATAAAACATGATCTGATAAAAGCCAAACATGCAGAAAATACTGGAAAGGTCAGAAAGAACCAAGGCCGTAATTATGGCAGGAGAATTTGCCAGGAATGCACTAATTAAACCACAGACAAATCTCCAGTCTCGACCTCCCCCCTCTCACCCTACACCTCCACAATAGGCCCACATATTAATCATTTGGAGGGGGGCTGCTGGTGCTGCTGTACTTTAAAACAAACACAAATACAATACACAGACACTCTCATAACAGACCTATTATACTTGAGACCAAACAAGAAGTAGGGCAAGAGGAAGATCTAGATTGGTTCACGGAGTGTAAAGTTGGACTGAGCTGAAGGTTGAGTAGCTTCCTGCTGGAATAAGGACTGGTACCAATCAGCGTCTCTAATTGAAGTAGGGTGGGAGGCCTTTTTTAACACTGGGGACTCTTGGCTCAGAGTAAAGGAAACAAAGATAATGGAGGTGGGCTGTGTTGTTGCGAGTATCTTAGGCAGCACCACACAGGTTAAAGCTAAGACTGGATCATGTTGTTTCCCACCTGCAGAGTTCCCTGTTAGTGCGTGTGTGTACATCTATGTGTGTGCAGGACTGACTGTATCATGCTGTTCACCTCCAGTGGCGTGTCTGTAGGTGCCTTTCTCGTTAATGCTGGATGACTGGTGATGATCCAAGTGTTACCCCCTCTACTTTTGAGTTTACAATAGGTTACCACATACTGCCTGTGGGGAGAAAGAGGGGGAGCAAACAAATGTTTGAGTATCTTAAAAATTACCGAATATCAAACCACAATACACAGGTTTTATTTTAACGTTTTGCTTATCACATAGAAACAATATGAATTTCGTTATTGTATTCATTCGTGTGACAGAGCTCTAGTTGCACAGAAACTCCACCCGTTCGCCTCTCTCTCTCTCTCAGCTGCTCCTTACAGTCTGGTATGGGGGAAAATGTTTAACAGGCCCCTGTGATCCAGATGGCTAACTGTACACGACCTCCAGCACTGAATGATAAATGGCAAAAAAGCACATTTCATCCATTGCCCAGCTTACCTCTCGACTGCACACTGATATTCCTGCCGAAAGTGTGGTGAAAAGCACAGTTGGATGTATGGATGTGGGCTGCACCGGAGAGGGTTTGATATAGAATAATTCCATTTCTACAGCTATTCTGCTGACAGAAGCTACTTCAGCTTTTGTGTTCACAGGTAAGGGGTTCAAGTCGAAACTACCAGCTGATCAAACAAAATGCTGTCGACGAAGATTAGTGGCTTCTGTAATATTCTGATTGTGAGCTTCTGGGAAGCTTTGGCTACATTTTGTCCTTCTGCTGGAGAAGAAGAATTGCCAACTGTAAGGGTCTGTATTCTGGTTGTTCTGAGGAACAGGTGTGTTCCCTCAACACATCAGTGCCATAAGCATTGTTCAAGGAATTTCTAATGTTAATTGTGTGTTATACCACACCCTGTGGGGTGCTCTATAAAAGCAAGCCATCCAGTGAATTAGATTGTACGTATTACAACACAGCCTGAATGCAGTATCTGAGGATTGCGCTGTGTTTTTTGTTGTGTTCTGTTGTGTTGGGCTCTCCAGCTGCTTGTTCTGGAAGTGGAGACCTGGGGCTCACTGAGCCACATAACCGCCCCTGTCAGAGGAGGCCTGCTGGCTGGCTGGAGCAGCCATAGAGAGTATGTGGCCTTCACAGTTAATCATAACGCCAACTCACTCTTGCCTGATTGTATTGGCGGCTCCAGGGATCTGCCATAATTGGATCCTTGTAAGTGGGATGGAGGAGCTAAACAACCAGATTGCTGTTTGTTTATACCTTTTCATATATTAGTAACGTGCCGAGACTTCTCAAGCAGTCTGGGACTTGTCTCGCTGCTTGCCGCTCTAATTAGTAATTCATTCTTAACATATGCCTCAATTGTGGCCCTATCCAGCTATTTGTGATTAACTCCACTTTAATTAGAGTTGCTCATGCAGACTTTGGCTCTGCGTGGATGTGTAGTGGGCACTTAAAAACCACCAGCATGGGTTCATGTGGCAAAAAAGGTGCTGTTGATGGTTAGGCAGCTTTCTTAGCGCTAGAAATTTAAAATAGCATATGGTGCCAATGCCGGGGGAAAAAAAAATAGGTGGGGAAATAGTGTGGGGATAGTAGAGATATGTATCGTAAAGAACACAGAAACAAGAAACAAACAAATAAATCAATCAAATGAATGAAAGGTGAAATACATAAATATCTTTACATTGTTGCCACCGGCAAGCTTTCCAAAGCAATGTATTACAGCTATTGTTGAAGGCTGTGAATGTGGCAGGTAGCGGAGTGTGATACAACTGGGATTATGCTTGATTTCAATGCATGAAAATACAAACATGGTATGAAATTGTCACTTCCAGGCCACTGGCTCTGTCTTGAATTGAATGATTTATTAACTTATACATTACACATACCAGTTCTTAAATATCAAAGCTTGATATGAATCTGTGATGGATTTTATTGTGCGCTGTGAGCCCTCGACAGGCTAGAAAGACACACACTGAATTTCATCTGACGGTTTCTCACCTCTCTAATACTTGTCACCGCCCACTGGTTTAACAGCCTAACTTAATTAACTAGGATTACATATTTCTTTTATCAGTTTCTTTGCAGTAATTAAGTGACACATTTGTCAAACAGCCCCTAAGTCACCTTGGGGAGCGTGTGTGTAATGAGCGTATATGTACATTTTCATGATATCTCAAATGGCAAACACGCAAGCTGCCCTCCTGATATTATATAAGTTGAAAGTTTGCAAAAATAAATCAAAAAATGGTTAACACATTGGAACACTTCAATACCAAAAGCCAGTAATTAAAAGGCGACAGCTTTGCAGATTAACTGCGGAATTGGGTTTGTGGGGAAACTCCTGCAGGGAAGGGGGCATTTAGTCACATGGCCCTGAGTTCCCCCACAGATAAAGCTCATTTTCTCTAGCAGTGGGGTAGAAAGAGTGGAGAACACAGCCCATTTGGTTTTGGCCTCACATGGGGCCCACAGGGGTAGCCAGCATTTTATTTAAGGTCACCAGGAATAAATGGGATTCAGACTGTGTCTGGCAGGTTGCAGTGGACAGGGCCCAGACTGGGGCCTTCCACCTCTGCTGCCCCCAGGCGCCGTCTCCATCTCTTCTCGCAGGAGAGCGCAGGCCTTTTCCTGCCTTCCATTTCACTGTCTGTAGCCCCAGCTAAATACCTCACAACTCTCCTACTTCTAATACCAGCACTGTGTCAGAGGGTAATAGCATGTTAAAATCCCCCTCAGGTTGTTCAAAAGGGCGAATGCAGAAAAAAGGATCCCAGTAGAAAAGCTCTTAATTCCATTTAGCTCAATAATGAGAAACAAAGAGAGGGGGAGGCATGGGGAGGGCCTGCATTGTTGGGCCTGCAGTGTGTAACACATGAAACACAGACACCCCATGGTAGACCACATGAGATGATCCTCTGTGGGGCGACACTATACTAGAGCCACTCTGTAATAAAACTCACAATACACTGTCAGGGGAATGAGTGGCCATCACAGTTTAAGGGCTTTTCTCTCAGGTGGAGGCAACAAAAAGCTGCAGAGATGGATCTGGCTGCCAGTCAAGCTTTGTATCAGTGACTGTGCTTTTGAGGAAATATGAGAGGCTGGACTGCTGTCCCATCACAGCATGATTCAGAGTGAGAGGGATTGGAGCTCATGCTGAAGCCAAGCTGCTCTGCAGAGCTGTGACTATTTGAGTGGGCCATGTGTTGTGCTGAGATGGGGGAGGGCCCTGCTTGCTCTACCTTCAGACCGAGGCATACTGTACAAGTGCTAAACAGGGACTAACAGCGTTTTCCATATCTGTCAAGTGCTCTGCCTAATCACTTCTCACCATTTCCAACTTGTTATCTCCTAATATCTTATAAATGTCTGAAATGTGTGAAAAGAAAAAGCTTAGTATGCATTTCAGGAGCATATGGACTATAATTGGTATACAGTGTGTAGCGGATCCCTTGCAAGCTGTTTCAGTGCATTAAAAAAATCGGAGCTAAACACCGAAGAATAATCTCTTTTTAATAACTGGTTATTTGTGAATTATGTTAGTATTTATTATTATTATTTTCATTATAAAAACTCATACAAAATCATTTCTAAGGTGGTACATTTTGACTTTTGCTACCGTGGCTTTTTGAACCTGGTCTGTACACACGTTAATGCCGCTACCTAATTGTCACTTTCTGTGTGAAGTTTGTTTCCAGCTGCTTATTTCCTGTTTGCACGATTTGTTTTAAAAGGCACTTAGTTGGAGAAGAAATGTGACAAAAGTGTAATAGAAACAGTGAATTCATCCCTCTATCCAGTCATCTTCTATTGCTTCTATTGGTCCGAGTCATGGGGGCAGCATTCTCTGGAGAGATGTCCATAACTCGTTCTCCCCAGTCACTTCATTCAGCTCCGCCGGGGGACACCGAGGCATTCCCAAATCAGCCAAGAGATATAATCTCTCCAGCCTGTCCTGCCTCTGCCTCAGGAACTCTTCCCAGTGTGACATGTGCGAAATACCTCACCTAGGAGGCGTCCAACAGGCATCCTAGTTAGATGCCCAAGCCACCTCAATTGGCTCCTTTTAGTGGCTGTACTCAGAGACCCTCCCAAATGGCCGAACTCCTTTTTCAGCCTTCTCCGTGAATTGACACTCCTCTATGAATTGCCACCTTATGGTTTGTGGAGAACTTTGCTTCTCTCTGTGATTTCAGGAGCTATGGTAAATTTGCTCCCAGTAGAGTCTCCCGAGACAAATTGGTTCTTGGTGAGGGACCAGACACAGAGTGATGGAAAAAAAAGAACAGGGGGTCGGTTTGGCGAACCCTGCCCTGGAGCCAGGCCTAGGGTGGGGCTCGAGGGAGTCTGCCTGGTGGCTACACCTTAGGCCATGTCTGAAGAAGCAATCTAGGCCCAAACCCCCGTATGGGGTCCAGGGTTATGTGACTGGGGCATCTATTGTAGGTGCAGGTCCTATTGGTCAAATCCTACAGCTACTGAAACTAGCTATTGGGAGAAAAAGTAAATCAATAAAGAATTACACCAACATTTTGATTATTAGTATAGATCATAAATAAATGTAGTAAGTGGAAAGGCTTTTTTTAAGAAAGAAAAAACAACTTCTGGTTTGCATTTTGAGTATCATCCATTAGTCTTTGACATGATCACTATTGAAATGTATGACCCTTCTTTCTTTCAAAATTCCTTCAAATCCACAATGTTTGAGATTTTGCATGCGTTACTTTTTTCATATTCCTGTAAAAAGGGGCAGAGATTTGAAATGAGATTCAAAACTGGGCTTTGACAAGGCCATTCCACAACCCCCCCGCTTCTCCTTTTTGAGTCATTCCTTGGTGAATTTGCAAGTATGAATGTGATCATGATCCGTTGAAAGATCCACTTTCATATCAGCTTCAAATTTTAGACAGATGGCCTAATATTATCTTCAAGCACACTTTGATATGATGCTGATTCATAGTAGAATCAATGACTGCAAGCTGCTCGATCCCTGAGGCAGAGAAGCAGCCCCAGACCATAACATTCCTATTACGAGGCTTCACAGCTGCTGTGAGGTTCTTCTCCTAAAAAGCTTTCTTTGCTCGGCTCTAAACATGTCCACTGTTACTGTGGTCAAATAACTCTAGTTTTGATTTATCTGGCCAGAGCACATTATTCCAAAAGCCCTGATCTTTGCCTTTGCGTTCACTGTCAAACTGTGTTTTTGTTCTAATGTTCTTTTTGGACCAAAAAACCCAAACTTTTTTCCTAGCAGTCCTCCCTTGCAGGTCAAATTTGTCAAATCTCTTTCTGATTATAGATAAATGCACTTTGACACCAACAGTTGCAACAGCTTGGGGTGTTTAGACTTATTTTTTCTGGATGAATTTGATGGTGCATCATGTCCAGTACCAGTAATAGGTATTTTTCCTTTGAGTGGAATAATTCGTTTAAAATTATTGCATATTTAAAATTCTTGCATATTTAAAATTCTTTCCCTTTCATCCATATCCACATTTTTGGGAGTAGGGGGTAGCCTTAAAGAATCCTTTAGAACTTGCTATTATAGCACCAGATTATTCAAGAAGACAGGAGCCGGGTTTAAATGAAGCAGGTTTCACCTGTGACTTCTCAAAAGGTTTACAGTCATTGTTTGAACTGATTTAAAGGTTTTGGATTTGAAGGTGTGTTAAATTTAGGGGTAGTTGTTACAAGCACTAATCTGTTTATTTATTAATGCTATGTTTATGGTTTGCCATTAAAACATGGAAAATGACAGCAAAATGTCAAATATACTGTACAGATGTTTATATGTAAAGATGAAATGTTTCTTTTTAAAAAATATGCCCCAAAATCAATTAGAATTAGTCTTTTAAGGTGATTATTAGGTAAAACTATTGTAGACTAATAAGAAGGTTCCTCCTATGTTCCTCTAAAAAATACTTAAATCAGCCATAAATGTCGCATTTCCATCTGTGACCTGACAGCTGCTTTATTTGTGATATTATTCTCTTTTATAATTAAATATATAGCAGTTAAACTTGTAGTCGATCCTCTGGCATTTAGAGTATTTGACTAAATCTTACAAACATATTTTTCTCTCACTCTTATTTGCTGCTGCCTATTTCATCTTTGTTGTTACGGTTTCTCCCACTTCAACTCTGGCGAACAATGGCAATGTTACCTCAATCACATTTTGAAAATGCAAAATAGAGATATTTAGCTGGTGCTGATAGGCATAATTACTATTTTGTGAACTTGGTTGGCAAGTGCTTGAATTTAATAGATGTTAATTGTACGTGGAAAATTCCCTTACTCCAGCTTTAAACCTGTTGCGTTTTCAGCAAAGATTTGTCAATTTGCCAGGTCATAGAGGACCTGTAATTAATGACACAATAGAACTGCATTGACTCTCATGTTGTGTCGTCCTATGTTTGGTAGATTTTTGTAAATAAAGCTAAGAGTCTAACAGTGTTCATCCAAAAAGGATGTGAACACCCACAAAGTGTGAGAATATAGTCAACGCTTCATTTGAATGGCAAAACAATGAAAAACCTGCCATGCACTAATGCTCATGGGCAAATGCATTTGTACAGCAGTGGCCTGGAAATGATCCATAGTATTGAAATGACTTTTGAGAAAGTCCAATATAAGAGAGATGCAGTTTTGTTGTCTATTGCTGTACCTAATCTTAGTACATGAAAGTATTTTAAAAATAATATTTTTTTCATATACTATTCAAGTAAAGTATATGATCATTACTGAGAGCCTTTATGCTCCGTCATGGGTCATATTTACAGCCTTTGTACATCAAAGGTGATGAGTACTATACAATACCCAAAAGGTCTTAGCACAGCCTTTGATACTGGTGGTGTATGGTTCAGAACGAAAAAAGTATGCTTAAGGATATAACTAATTATTTTTTATTCATGTCTTTTTTTTATACTGATTATTTTTTGATGAATCAATTAAACATTTAGTCCACTTTTAACCCATTTCCCAAACTGGAGGGCATAGAGTGTCTCCAGGGAGGCATGGATGACCAAAGAATGTTGAATTGACTTAAACGAACGTGATGCATGTGATAGAATAAAGTGTTCTAGTGCTGTCACCGGTGCCTTGGCAACCTTTCTCTCTTTCTTTTTTAAAATTTCAACATAATGTTACTTTTCTTCTCTCGGGATGAAAAATAAGTCCAGTTTTCAGGGAATGGAGGCAAGAACAACTACTGAAGGGAGGAATTAATTAAAAGTTTTGCTAATCACTGTTTTACTTTAAGAAATGTCATTTAAGACAAAAAATAATACCTATCTCAGACTTCAACATCCTATCAAATGTTCATAACCCAAAGCTGTTCTGTATGTAACGATAAGAAAAGAAGACCAGTAAAACTCCTTAGTTAAGAGAAGCTGGAACCAGAAAATGTTAGGCATTTTTCACCCACTGCTGTAGAAAGCTTTAAAATGTGTATTTTAACATTAAAGGTTAGTAAGATGTTCACTGTTGCTGATCTGTATATTGACCAATTGATTACTATAATAATTCTTTCAGCACTATTGTGTATATTTTGGTACCTGTACCTATTTAGCCCACACCACAATACAAAATATTCAGCCTCAATATTTTTCCAAACATATGCATGGAAATTAGGTAGGAATGTGATTATGCAGATTGAGAGAGGAGCCATGGGTACCAAATGTCAGATGTCAGGTATGCATTTTCAGACCCTTGTGGGATGGAGATGATTATCATGGTAATTATTCAGCATTTGAACAATCCGTTTTCTGTGCGAAACACTGGGAAGTACATCTGCCCAGGGACCTGATGTTGGTGTTTGTCTGCTACCATAAACAAGAGTGTGTTAGTCAAAGATATAGGAGGAGACAGGAAGGCGAAGCGGGGTAAAGTGATGAAGAGAGTGCGGTGTCTGCAATTCAACTGAGCTAAACTTGGTTGAGGGTAAAAGAGTTGCTGTTCCTTGTGCCCAATTCCCTCCCCTTTCTCTTAGCTCCTATCCTTGGCTCCTTTTAGCATTAAAGAGATTGGGCTGGAAGTGGAGCAGATATCAGTCATCTTTATCTCCCAGCTGGGGGAGGGCTGGCTTGGACCCAGGTTTTCCTCTCTTTATGGTTTCTTCCCCTCTTTTTGTTTTCCCACCACGTCCTGTGCATCATTTTATACACTGTATATTCTGAGGCCAGTCTTGTGGTTTAATATGCATGATAAATTTTACTCCTGTGTTCATACCCATTATCCGTTGGACTGAACACCCCGTTCCCAGACTCTGCTGTGCTGACAGGGAAATGTCATGCTATAGATGGCCTCCCCCATCCTGCTAGTCATTAACCCTGTGACTGGAAAGTGACCCCCAACACCTACACACCAACAGACACACACACCCAAACTACTTCAGGGCTTTGTTGTCGCTCTTTGATGTCCCTGCCAGTTCTGATGTACTCTGCTGAGCACACGGACATAGCTCAGTTCCCTTATGGCTTCCTACTCACACAACACACGCCATACAATGCACTTGTACTCTGAACAGACACCCATTAACTGCCAAAGGCATTGGTTAATATAATAGATAATAGACTTTAACTTGTTTTGTAAAGTGATCTGTCATGCAGTATTTAACCTCACAAAGTTTTGTGCTCGAGAAGCTTAGGAAGAGATACATTTAATGGCTGTACTAAGACACAGCTGCGTAATATTTTCTGCTGATGTAATAGTGCAAGATTCAAATTGCATACACGTTCATCTTTCCTTGTTGAGGCCACTTGACTTGTTCTAATGATTAGGGGCAGCTTTGGCTTGAAAACTCAGTGTTCCATATCTGTGGCACTATAACCTTGACCTTCAGGTCTCCAGTACAAGGCAGACACAGAAGGAGGAGGCGGAGATGAAGAGGATACAAGGAACAGACAGCTTAAAAGGGGGTTGAGTGAGTGCACGGAGACAGGCCGGACACCTATTGGCTCCAGATGCATTTTGTGCCGAGTACTAGCTGAAAGATACAGAAATTTCCACCATGAATTGTTAACTAGGGTCGACCCAGGACAAGTCAAGCATGTAAACAGTCCAACTGGCCTTCTAACAAGCCTGACTCTTAATTTACATTCTTCCCCATTTTCTCTGGCTTCCATTATACATGAAATGCCTTATGAAAAAGTTATAAATGCATGAATGCATCCGAGAAATGGCAAACAGATTAATGACAGACAATCTTGTATATACTGTATTTAGGAAGGCTGCTGAGCTATACTGCTAGGGGCGCTATTTTATCTGTAGTTAGCTGTGAGGACTGTAGAACTTTATTATGCTGTACTGTTAATATTGGGAGCCACAACAGTGCAACATAGAGATGAAACTGTGTCTTGAAGAGACAGCTGTCATTGGCCAAGAGACGGGGTGCACCCTGGTTGCCAGTCGATAGCAGGGCTAAAAACACCTGCGGAAAATTTCTTGCCTTGTTTGTGATTTTACTGAATATATATTTGAATGCATTACTGGAAAATCCAGTGTCATCTACCCAAATCATTGTTGGGCTTTTATTGGACAGTTACTGGAGAGTTTTAAAATAAAAGAGACCACAGTTTAGTATTTTGATGTTACAGTTATTTTTTGTCTTTTAGTTAGCTAAACATGCCTTGAAGCTATGTAGTGTACTGATTTGCACATTAGTTTGCCAAGTGAAAGGTTGCTGGTTTGATTCCAGCCAAAGATACAAATTCCCTTTGGAGGGCTGCATCAGGAAGGGCATCTGGAGTAAAACTCTGCCAAATCAAACGTGGAGGTATCCGCTGTGGCAACCCCAGCCGAAAGTAGCTTTCTTTAGTTGGCTAAATGCTAAATATGCCTAAAACATTTTAGCACGGTTCTATATCGTTTCAGTTAGAAGGTCCCATAGGTTGCTCCAGCTTTTTAAATAAATATTTAAATAAATAAATAAAAATGTATTTTAAATACATCTATGGACTACCGTATTGGGCCACACCTCTTAATCTTTGAATTCAGGTGTTTTCAGTCCCATTGCTACAGCTGTATTAAGTACCTAGCCATTTGGTCTGAAGTCTTCTGACCCTCGGGTGTTGTTTACTGAAGTCTGCAAGTTTGGATTTAGGATGGTAAATGTTGAGGTAGTAGCCCGATGGTGCCTATAGTTTTAAGTAATTTCTGTTTTGCTGACTGTGCATGAGGAGAATGAAAGACACTTTCTAATGTATTAACTTCAAGGGGCTTTGCATCAAATCTTTTTGTGACAGCAACATTTCATTCCAGCTGCTTCCCTCTGCTTTATCTAATTTCTTTTGTTTTGGTGTAAATAAGGAATTTTTGTGAAAATTAAATTACTGGGGCCACTGGAGATTCTGCAAACACAGATGTATCGAGTGTGCATCTCCCTCTCCCACAGTCTCAAAAGTGGATAGCCAGTGAAGTTTTTAATTTATTCAATCAAAACTTTGCTACTTCTGTTAATCATGCAGAGTGGGCTGGAAGGCCCAGATCAGCGCATACGGGCACATCCTGAAATACACAAGCCTTATTTATTGAGGTTTGTGTTTTTGTATTCTGGAGTTGTGTAATGCATTCAAATAAGGGTGCAACAAGCCAAAGTCACAGCAAGTTGCTGAGGGAGTATGTCAAGCGTTGTGGCAATGTTTTTATTCCTGTCTCCTTCCCTCTTCACTGCTCACCCTGCCATCAATAGATCTCATTCAGCTGAGGCTTTTCTTTCAGCCTGTGTTGGATTGTGGCAACAACTGCCTCTTGACGGAGGAGAAAGGATGGCTTGTCAAGGTCAGAACTGTGCGCTAATTAGCGTTCACCACTGAACTGCTGGGTTGACTCCCGCGCCCTTCACCCCTGAGGCCTCGTGGCATTATGTGTCTGTATGAGTGTTGTGTTTTCTATCATGTTTCCCCCTGCCCTTTCTCATCCATTGTAAAGGCTGGACATCTGAGACTCCCTATACAACATATACGTACTCTGTCATGCCCCTCATTGACTCAGATGGGGCAGTCATATAACAGACAGAGGGAAAAGAGAGGCAGATGAGGGGGTGAGTTGGAGGGTGGTACTGAGCATTAGCATCCCACTGGGCTTTGTGTGCTTGTTATAGCCTGAGATCACACAGACAGGAGAGGGCAAACGAGAGAAGGTGAGCAAGAGAGCTAGAGAACGTTTTCACGATTGCCGTAGCAGGCAATGAGAATCCAGATGATACCAACACAAACAGGAGGGATTGCTGAATAATGACGGCAACAGAGAATGCAGTGGCCAAAGTTCAGCCGTATCTTAAGGGGTAATTTTAGGCCCTTCACATGGGAACAGCAATTTCCTCCAGCTCTGTGCCTAAGCAATACTACTGTGAAATCATTAGACTAATTCATCATCCTTGACTTCTTCATGTTTTCTGGTACACTATTGGGGGAAAAAATGGTTGTTCTAATTGCAAGCCTTAGAAATCAAATGTATGCTCTGAGTCCTCCTCGTTGCTTCTTCCCCACTTTACTCAGAACAGTTTCAGAATTAGTCGTGAGCAGCTGTTACTGAATAATACACTGTCTTTGACAGCAACGGGATTCATTCTGATTGTCAAATGATCAGAATGTTTGTATTGCACAGTAAATTTAAATATGTTCTTCTATACCCCTCTTATTGAGATCTTACTGCATAGAGTATGTAGTCCTACAACACATTAAAATGAGTGATTTGCACTACATAACATTTGGCTAAAGATATTGATCCCATTTGGCATAAACATTATGCTTGGCAGGAAGATTTTTGCTTTATCATATTTTGTTGCTTTTTTTAATCCCTCCTACGTAGACTTGTATTGTTGTTTTTAAATGCGGCTGATATGTATTCCATCTATGTAACGCTTTGCTAGGCATAGTGAAGGAGATATGTTAACAAGTTTGCTCTCTAAGCAGCATCCATATGGATGCCTCTGCCCTGCTCCAGTCACAGTAGTGGTAACTCACAGGCCGATGAAACACATGCATGGCGCTCGCCTCCATTAATTTTTGTTTATTATGTATTTATGCTCTAAGCCCGAGATTTGCTGTGATCAAATGCATCTGTTTCGGCATGGATCAGTGGATAACTTTGGCACACCACCATCTCCATCACATCCTGCTTTCCATCTACACCTCTCCTCTGTTTCTGCTTTGCAAGCTCTCTCTCTTTTCCCTTTTTCCTCCACGCTCTCTCATCTTTCGCATTTCTCTTCCTACATTTCTTTTCTTTTTAGCCCCTAGAGTATTTGAGCCTGCATACCATACAAAGCACTACTGTTTCTCTGAAAATAAGATCAGTTCACTTAATGGTCAAAGGGCATTTTCAGCTTTATTAACCAAATCCAGAGACTTAAATAAGCAGGTCTTGCAAGGGACAAAGCGTAGTCTTCTCTCTTACTATTTCACATACTACTTGTGAGAAGAGCCCTTATTTATATCTAGAAATTCCCTCTCCTTTGAACTCAAATTAACTCACTGGCTGTATATGTTATGCAAACACAAAGGCTCAAAGATAAGGGCTAATTGTTAAAATTGTCATAATAACTATTTGTTAGGATATATATTTTTAAAAAACATGCACATGAAAAACCCGAAATATGATAAAATACATTCAGGGAGCAATGTGTGAATATTATTTCTACAGAATAACTAAATAGTTTTTTTTTTCCTTGGGATAGTAATGTTTGTATCTTTGTAAAATTCTAGTGCCAAAAAAAAAACTGGGGGAAAACTGTAGCATTTATTTCATTTTAAAATTAAGCATCTTCTGTTAACTAACTACTACATTCGTTACAAGGAAATATGTCCTGAGCATTTGCTGTCTACCGAATGGATTTGAGATTCAGTCTAGCATGAAAATCCCATCAGCTTCTTAGCTTGATGTAAGAGAGACATTTCTAACTCATTATGTCCTAATGCTATCTCTTTAATACTCTCAGTGCATTCTAGTAAAAGAAAGGTATGTCCCCTCAGCACTTCTTCCATGAAAAACTACCTGTAAATGTCTGCTACTGTGAACAGTTTCAGGTATTTTTTGTAGGACTCTGTAAACACATAATCCAGGCAGAATGACTGTTGAGTACAATAGTGAGATATAGTGTACTATGGTATACATGTACTGAGACACACTGTTGTATAGAAAAGTTTGGCAAAAGTGAAAAGAATTAAAAAAAAAATCAAACATTAATCAATCGTTTTACTCAATGATACATTTAATTCATAAATTTAAAGCAGAGAAACCACATCCAGTTGCTGGCCTTTAATTGATTCTTTCAGAGTGGAAAAGGGCGAGAATTGTCATTAGAACCTGTCATGTGATGAAATGCCAAACTTTGATATATTCTTTGACTCTCAACTGAGTGAGGATTTAAAAAAGGACCTAACTGCCTACAAAGAATAAGGAAATATCAAAAGAAATATCAAAGCATATCCAGTGTGCAATTCTAGTGTTTGAAATGTCATTAAAAATAGAAGTTGTTGTGGAAATCAAGATAAAATGTGGAAGGTCGAGAAAACTTTCAGATAAAACCGCTGGAAGGCTGAGCTGACGTACTTCACACTGCACAAAGGATCTATGCACAGATCCTTTGTGCAGTGTTGCTTCTACACAAAAGGTTTACATCACGTATGTGCAAAATGTGACCCAAGAATTTGAACTGGCCCCCAGACCGTCTTAATTAAGGCCCTGATGACCAAAATATGACTATTGTTAGGTCTATAGTGCTGTTTAACTGGATTTCAACAGAGGGTGCTAAGCTCGTGTGGGCAAATAAACTTTTTCTGTGAACACTTTTTGCTCCAACAGTAAATAAATAATAAGAATAAAGAGAAAGAAAGAAATTAACAATAGGCTTCACGTGGATTTAGTACGAAATGTTTACCTAAAAAATCTGAAAAAACAAGAATCCGCTCTTACCTGTTACGTCTGCCAAAATTGATGTGATTCAGTCCTATACGCATTGTGTTTCAGTTTAGTTTGGCCCTTCAAATAATTTAGACAGCACGGACCTCTGAGAAAAACTATTGCACAGCCCTGGTCGGCATAGAAGAATCGTCACCTCATCACAGAAGTAAATTGCTGTGAACAGATGAAGTCAAAATTGAGCTCTCTGGCCACAATCACCAGAGGTATATTTGGAGGAGAAAAGTAGCAGCAACACCTTGTCAACTATTGGGGTTATGTTGCTGCCAGTGGCACAGGAAACACGACAGAAGACATGTAAAATACCGGATGAAAAGGCGTGCGGTCAGGCAAGAAACTGAAACTGAAAAGAGCTTTTACAAGAGGTCAGCGATCCTTAAAAGCATGCCTTAAAATCCACCATGAACTGCTTTTAAAAAGCTAAACCTTTTTAAAAGGCCCTCACAGTCCCCTGGCTTGATCTTAAATATGCCGTGAGCGCTACACTGCCTTAAAAATATCAGAACTTGAAAGTGAGCTGCAAATAAGAGTTTGTGAAAATTACTAAATCAATAACAGAAAGACTAGACACAACGCTGCACAGAAAAATAATTTGTAAAATGTGATATCTTGGTGTGTGCGTTTCTTTCCTTCAGAAATCATAAAAGAATGTTGCTACTGTTTGTTGTGTGTAATCATTTTATTTGGAAAATGTTCTTCTGCTAGTATAAATTAGAGTAAATCTTAACTGTTGGAACACACAATACAGATAGGGCATCTTAGTTTAAGAAGGAAAGATAAAGTTTGTCTCTGCTTAGGGAAGCAGCTACTTAACCAAACTCTTTTAGTACAGTCAGCGATTGTGTGGTGCTTGAGCTCCACATGTCTTTTTAATCTCTTTGTTAGGTGAGGATGAAACTCAGATCACTTCTGCCCCGCTCATTATTTCAAACAGTTGCTTAAAGGTCTTTTTAGGTTCAGATAATGTGTTTTCTGTAAAGCATACTCGAGTAAGCTTGTCACATTATTAGCAAGGAATTAACTTGTTTTTCACAGAGAGTGTAAACGGTCAAACCTCTTAGTAAACAGAGGAACATTTGTACATTTCCGCTAATATGTAAAGCTTTTAAAGAAAGTTAAGCTATGTGAAAGTTGAGTTTTAATCAAAAAGACGTACTTCTGTTCAGCCACTATCCGAAGCTCCTCAGCTTTCCATAATCATCTGTCTTGAGGCTCCAGTATATGGCATGCATTTGTTTTATTCCGCTAGCGTATGACATCATTAATTGACTTAGGATACTGAATAGAATGGCTGAAAAATTGAACCCCAGTAGAAGACATTTGTTTTGAATTGATGATGAGAGCCTGGCCTGCTGTTTAAACAGCCTTGCAGGCTTTGGGCAGGTGGAGGAAGAAAGCTCTTATCCGTCTTCATCGTAATATCAAGGTCATGGATGGGTAGCTGAGCTAATCTCCTTCTTCTCATATCTCTTACGGAGCGAAAGAGCTGGCAGGCCTGCCGTGTATTAAGCCCTCTCCAGCCCAAGACAGAATACGATGTTCCACACAGGGAAATATGATAAACTACATTGAAACGAAATTCAAGAATGCGGAGGTCCCAGCATTCGTAAGTGATATACTGTACACATCTACACCCAGACAGCTGCTAAATCAAATAGGAGATAATCTATGCATATTCAAATTCTGTGCCAAACTATATAATCTTCGGCATCTGCTTCATTATGCATGGAAGACACCATTTTGAGCGTATATTTCCACCCAAACGTCATAGCTGTGTAAGTGTACATGACTGTTAAATATTGTGCCAGCTCTATTCGGGGGCTTGATCAAAGCACAAAGCTTGTACGTATGAGCCTAATAATGATAGACTCGTGTTGACAGATGAGATGGGCTAAAGGCTCTGAAGTACTGTATCTGAAAGAGAGTTGGCTCCTCCTCTCCCACAAATAGATTTGCCCTGCACAATGTTTTATCCCCATTGTTCATTAGACTTCAGAAGGAATAATTAACAAGGCTTTAAAACACAGCTTTTATGGATCACCTGCTGTCCCCCCAATATCATTTTTGTGATTGCGCAGCAGAATACAGCAAGAGGCATTGATGCTAGCGTCTGGCACCCAAATGCCTTGCAGGATCAGTAACTCTCCAATTAAAGCAATATCTCTCAGTCTTGTGCCTGGCACCGGAGCACTGAACTCGCCACGGGATTCGCCCATAGACAACCACCAAACTTTTTGATTACAAGACCGTGGCCTCAAGATAAGAATGAACTGGCTAAATGCAGTAATGCAACATGCAGATACATGGTGTTTTATGAAGCTGAACTGTATTGTATAATGGTACAGCAAGAACATGGCAGACTAATGGGAGGCAAGGACATTGTTCATTTAAAAGTAAGAAAAGGGAAACCGGAATATTCTTTCATTTTAAAGTTTGAGATTAGGGCTAAGAATATTACCCCTTATCACAGAGTGAAGCTGCAGAGAGCATTGTCTCCTTTCAGCAGCACCCCGTTTTACATGAATCACCGTGCCTTCTCAAAATGCACAAATATATTTGTCATGTCTGGGGCCGCCAAATCATCAGGTAAATATTATCATCCAACAAGCAAACAAACAGTCTTTTGTGTGGTAGATAAAGGTGAGGCGTGCGGCGAGGTTAATGGGACCGGCCTATTAGCATTGTCACTCAGTCTGCCAGGTCTGACAGTGTAGCTCAGTCTGAGGGCCTCTCCTCCCCACGTCCACCTGCTTATCACCCAGATAAATTAACTCCGGCAGACTGGAGAGGCAGGTGGAGCGAAGGGGTGGGGGTACAGATCCTCACCTATCACAAGACAGGAACACCAGGCACAGATCAGTGCTCTGTTGACTCTAGTTAATAGCGTGGGGTCCGCGGTGTGTGTCAGATTTTTAGGGGTCCATGAGATTGACGTATGGGGCAGCAGAGTAAACACTTGATAATTAAACACAACCGCATGTTTGTCAGAGGTGATGACAATGCCCACCGACACCCCCTCGTCCTCATTCGATCCTCCCAACTTCGTGCGAAGCAACAGTTCTGTTCAGCTCAGCAGGAGTTCCTCAGACCTTAATGATAAAATGATAAATATGCCATTTGTCATTCCCTTCCAAAGGATCCGCATGAACTGTTTATCTGATGCTTGTCATCACCCAGTGTTTCACAACCAAACAACTCCCTCTGCTATGGTTAAGATTTGGTTAGATTGTAGCAGATGCAGTTGTTTGGTTATGGTAAAAAAAAACATAATAATGGACATGATTTTTTTAAAAATCTGACAGAAACAGTCAAGATTTTTGTCTGTTGTTATAAAATATATATATAAACTTCAGGAGTTGAATAGAGACCAACTTTATCATCACACCACACCTGTGGCCTTCATCAGGTTGATCTGACAATAACGCTGTTCTTCCGGCCTTAGACGTCGCTGGAATTTTAATCTCTCGTAACCTTCTCTGTGCAACTTAGAAGTACACGAAATTGTACCTGAAATCCCCACTCTTTTTCTGGCTTTTTAAGAATGACAGACTATGAGAGACAACAGTAATCATTTTTCATAGTCATTTTTCACAGCACCAAGAGGTTACATGTCAGGAAAACCTACACATGGCCTTTTTTAATTAAGTTAGACATTGTATGAAATGTGCTGGTTGAGTTGAGCTGCTAGTTTTCTTGCTAAGAATTAAAAGAGTGAATTGATACCAATACAAAGTCTGTACTGTTGATATGAAGCTGTTAGCAGCACCTTTTACATACTTAAAAAGTCAGGATGCGTAGATGTTTTCATGGAAAAACAAAAGACAGAAGATTATAAATGTGTGATGAAATCTATGGATTTGTGTTGCAGTAAATGACCGCTGCTCTGTCTCGAGAATTTTCACACCCCACAGGGCAGGATGGAGACGTGTTTTTTTGTGGAGTTTTTACTGGAAACATGGATTGTTAATTCAAGACTTCAGAGAGACTTTAAGAAGAAACTGTGTCAATTGGAAAGCATACAGTTGGCTTTATTGGGCCTGGTTTGCCTTGTGGGTGCTCTCTGTTTAATTGAACACTCATTAGAGAGTACACTGTTATACCCTCACAGTTTATAGTGACATTCCCCCCAAATGTAACGTAATTAGGTTTAGGCAAATGGTGGGCTGAATGGATCGAGATCTGTGCTATAACTGTATCCAGTTTATTCTCTCACTGGCTGGTCATAAAAGAAATAATTTTGGGTAAAGTGTGTGACACTGGCTGGCACCCAGAGCATATGACTGGAACAGGAAGATTACAGGCACGGCTAAAAAGGATCAGTAATTGAATTCCAGAGATCCTGACGCACATTACACCAGACCAAGAGACAAGAGAAAGCTTTTTTGCTCGATGAGGGAAACTGGAGGGTAGAGAGAGGTGAGTCCTCTCAATACACAGCCCCTCCCTCTGTTAGTGCCACTCAGCAATGCTGGAGCCATTGCTGTGTTAACAGTTTCTGTTCTCACGGGACAGGAGAGCCCTAACTGTCGCCCACCTCCAGTTGGCTGAGAATGGTGAAAACCACTCCACTGTGTCTACTTTATATTGGTGGTTAGACGACGCGGCTCTGCCAAGGATTGTCTTTTCTGCTGCTGAACATTTAATACAACCAAACTATCCATGAAAGACAAGCCAAAGGCCTTTATTAAACTGCTTGCAAATCTGCGAGAAGGAAAATCCATCACAGTGTCCAAGGGTAACAAATTGTTAAGTAATAGCTGGAAAATATTAGAATATCAGTATGTGCATCAACATCAGAGCGTTTTGCTGCACAGAAAATTGCAAGCTTGTTATTGAGTGTTGAAATAGTTTGAAACGTAAGACATGCTGCTGTATAGCCAGAAAACATTCCTACTGAGCCCTGCATTGCAACACATTTGCAACAAAAGCCAGACAGTTAATTTCTCGCGTTTTCTTGGTTTTCTTTGTAGTCAAATGATTCCCACACTTCATGAAAGACCTGGTGAAAGACTTGGCAGTTTAAATATTTTGCATGGATAGACACAATGCATTTATTGATTGTTGAAAGAACAGTAAATGCTTTAGTACAACAGCAACAACAATTTTAGAAAAAACTTGAGTTTTTAATTGTCTTACTGATTGAAATCAAATTGAAGAGCTGTTACATTAACTAGCTTATTGGATAGTTTTCCATCACATCTGTATTTATTTTTCTGTTGTGTTACCACCACCAAAATAACACCATAATGATTTAGTTTAAATTGAACAGCGGTATGCATAAATAAGACTCCCGTAGACATCAAACATGCTTCAAGTCACACTCGTGACAAATCCTCCAAATGTAGGTATCACGGGAAAGAAATTTCACAGGTGTCTGACATCTCTCTGAATAAAAGAAGGCACAAACCCTTCTGCAATTTCGAGTTCTTGTGTAGTAATTGGAGCAAAGTGGGGGGAAAAAAGGAAAGTCAGGAGGAGAGGTTTAAAATAGGTATAACAATTGTGGAAAAAAGGAGGAGATTGAATCTGTTAATAGAGGGTGTTGCTGAATCTCACTTGGTACCCTGGGTCTCATTAGGCCTCAACTGATGCTGCCGCAGCCCTGTTAATTGGCCGAAGCCAAAGAAATCACGTAAAGAGCAAACTGTGCTGCTTTTTCCTTTGATAGACCAAGACAAAAAAAAAAACTAATACCAGTGCAGAGAAATGGAAACAGATAAACAGGCAGAAAATGTGATAATTTGGTGGTAAATGGTGCTATCAAACCACTGACCTAGTAATTTACAAGCTCACAACAGCCCAGCCACCTTCCGTCTTGCAGCATAACTAAAGATGACTGGTGCTGAGGAAAAAAGTTCCTCTGCCCTCCTTCTAAAGTTTTCTAAAAGTGAGGAAGCTCATAGTGTGGATATTGAGGTGGGTGAGTGTGGTGCAGGTTGTGGGGTGCTTGAACTCTCTGTGGTGCAGGCAGTAACAGTCTTTACATTCAAGAGGGAGAAGATCAAAGAGCGCAAGTTTAAAGGGAGGAGGGGCAGTTTTAGAGTCTCTCCTCTGTTTGGGAGGCATCCAGGTATCTGTGGTGTGTATTGATGTGGAGCACCTTCGTGAGACACACTTTCCCATCCTTATTTCCTCTTGTCCTGTTGAAGCTAAACGGGCTGTGCTTCAAAAACACTGCTTTATCAAACACACCACTTAAATTGTCTCTCCCTTTTTTCTGTGCAGCCTCTCTTTTCTTCTGATAAATATTATGTGTCTTTCTGGCTGAAGCACTGCAGAGGAGCCTTCAGAGAGTGACTGGTTAAAAGTAATCCCAGAGAGAGGTTGAAAAAAGAAAAGATGCTGGTTAGCATTTCTTCAGAGATGCGGCACAGAATCATGAACAGAAGTCAGATGCTATTTCAGCATGCATTGTGTGCTTTTCCCACAGTGTTTCTTTGTCTGACCCACAGGGTCTAATAAGAGATGAAGTTCTTTCAAGCTGCTCTACAAATGACTTTGCTTTGCAGTTCCACCTGTGTCCTTCTCTGGCCTGCAAAATAATCAAATCAAGAAGTGGGTTGTCATTCAGATCAACAGAATGTGTGAAGCATAGAGAGGCCTGTCTGTGAAAAGGGGAGAGCTCCCTCTAGAAAATACATTGTGTTTTCAAAAGCTTGTACAATGTTTACTCCAGCTGAACAGCTACATGCTCGGTAGAATATGACACTGATGTTTAACTGTGCATATTATTTTATTAGCTATCCCTCTCCATATTTATTGTTTTGTCGCTATAATTATTGCACATGTCTTGCAAATGCATGGCCCTTCATGAGACCCTATTAAAAACCTGCAGTCACAGGGATTAGTGTCTGTATTCTACACAGATTGGCACAACGTCAGAATAAAGAAACCGAACTAGAGCAGGGGTAAATAGGGTCTGGCAGAGATTATAACAGTGGATATAATAATGCCGGTTTCCACTCTAATTGTGACACCAAGCCAAAGCTTTGCAATTACCGTGCAACGAGCTGTACTCTAAGTCCACACAGCAGCGGTGGGATCAGAAATCCTCAACAACTTTAAGCTATAGTATCAGATTATGTCACTATTAATTAGGCACTGTATGAGAACAATCCTGTACCGTGTCCTCTCCTCCCCACATGTAGCCAAGCAGGCAAGTAAACTTAGATCAATAATTACACGAGGACTGTCCTAGCTCCTCCACGGTTCTGTCACCAAATTTCACACTAATTGGCCACACCACTGGAGAAACCCAGAAACAGATTTTTATTGAGTCAGGGTATGACCGAGCATAGTCTGGAGGGACACCTGCATTACCTAAAGTGGGTACCTCTGAAACCGAAGCTAGCCATGTATCAATACAGATGCAGCTATAATGTTCATTTTAAATAAGGCTTGTCTGTGCATTAGGCATGCAAGCACAAGAAGCATTGATCTGTTCATGCATAAATACACTGCACAGTCTAGCATAATTATGTGATATATTCCCAACCAGCCAAGCATATATTTTCCAAGTCAACCTTAGCCATATGGCGGCATGCGTGTGTAAGTTTCGTCTGTGTTTATTCGTATGTCCTCATTTGCCTCCTGATGCTGGCCGCTGTTATCCTGCCTATTGATTGACAAGAGTAAGAAGCCCAGGAGTACTCCAGTTTCATCTTTGTAACATCCTTTCCTTAATTCTCCTCTGCGGGTTTAATACCGAACACACAGGTCCCTCTTGACAAAAGCCTGATCGAGTGAAATGTTGAGCTACCGAAACAAAAGAGGTGAGAAACAACAACTCCTGGAAACAAAGGAGCAGTGAGACAGAGACTGAAAGGCTCCTGGCTTTCAACTGTCACAGATTGACTTGAGATTGCCATCCCAGCCCTTCCTGATCCTTGTATTAAATGACATGATGAGGGAGAGTTAGAAGGAGTAGTGTTTATATTTTCTTATGGTTGGGGAGTTCTTTTCAGTATGTCCTTGTGCTTGTAAAGAGATATTTTATGGGTGCAAAACCATCCTAGAAACTTCAAGATTCTCACCAGAGTAGTCTGTCTTTGATTCACTGAGTGGCAGATAGTGGCTGTTTAAATATGGTTGGTGGGGGGGTTCGGGGGTCTGACTAGGCACAGACAGACAGCCATCACATAAAAGTTTGCTTTCTATGCCTGACAAGTCTGGGTTTTCTTTAGTGTGTTTTTCAAGCAGGTCTTATCCAGGTAAATGAAAAGATCAAAAGCAGGGTCTCGAGCTAGCAGCACTTCCATCTGTGATGTAAGGCCTTCAGTTCTTAGATCTCGGGCATTTCTTTTGCCTCCATCCCTGTGCCATATCTCTGATGGAATTTTAATGATAACACTGAATTGTTATCTTGAATGCACTATCACTACATCCCAAACATTTCACAGCCACACACAAACCCACCCACAAATCCCTGAGACCTGAATGAATGTATCCCTCCTGAAAAGTTTCCATTTGGCGAGCTATCTCTTTTGACATACTCTGCAAACACTGCATTTCTGTTTGCTGGCTAGGTTTTGATTAGTGGCAGCACTGATGCCTTTAATATTGAAAGAAAAAAACCCAACAACTCTGGATGTACTGAGTGTTGATGAAGTGTCTTTTTTAAGATTGGGTGAAGTGCTGTAAAAACCACCGTCTTCTCCCTGAGGGGACACACCCACTCAGCTTGGGTGAGAAAGAGAGTGCTAGTGTGATGGTCAGAGAAGCAGACATCTCTGGTGTTGAAATTGAATGTGGTCCCAAGTTTGTTGTGGAAAAGCTAAAGTGACAGAATAGTAGATAATAGGTTTGCTGTAACGTCACGCCTGAGTGTATGGCCACACTTGGGCATTTCTGGAACAGTCCAGTTTCTGACGTCCTCGTGACAGGCCTCATCCTATTTCTTTTCCCGTTACACGGCTGTGCGGCGAGAGCCCATTTTACTTCCACACTTTCTGCATGCTCCATGGATTGCTCTGTTGCCTATTACTTTGAATGCTGAGCTATCAAAAATGTCTGATTTGTTATTGATAAAGTAATGTTAAAATGGCCATAAAAATGAAACAAAGCCCATTTGTGTGTTTGCCCAGTAGGAAATAGTGCCGGCCTACTTTATTCTCTGCTTATTATTCTCTAGCTGCTTTGTTTTATTATTGTAAAGCCCATGTAATCCTCTGCACTTAAAAAGATAAGTGAACTGTGAAAATAAAAGAATTATTTAGGAACTATTATATCATAATTCTATGTTGTTTGCCTCAGTGTTTTAGTGTGCAGCAAAACAAAGGGTGGAAAAGTTTTCTGTTTTTATTTCCTCTTTGAGCCCAAATTTCTGGCCTCATCATCACTTCACCCATCTCTTTAGTGTTCCTCTATCCCCTTCACTTTCTCTCTTTCTCTTTTTTTTCTCTGAAAGTGACCTTGACGATATTCCTCCTGTGTTTGTTCAGACACAGAACTCTCTTTTTTTTCCTCCTTTTTTTGTCTCCCTTCCCTTCCTCTGTTTTCATTAGCGGGCTCGGTCTGCCTGCCTAGGGACAGCCCTGTGCTGTGCTCACGTTACAGGCCTATTGACTTCGGAAGAGAGAGAAAATACTGTGGACATGATTCATCATCCATGAACCTCATGATACCAGTTTTATCTGTAACTTATTTTCAATAGAGGAGCACAGATAAACCACACTGCACTTTTATCACCCCCACTTTAGGCATGTCAGTAATCAGATACACAGACAAGACTAATTAACATTTTGAGATACTGCCATGTAACACAAGCACTGCTCAAAAATAACATAGAGTTGATACAAAGTGTGCGAGCCTAAGATTGACTGAAGACTCTTAGCTGTTCACTGCATTTTGCAATCGTATTTGCACGCTACCTACTACCTGAAATACTGATTGGGCAATTATTTTCAAGGTGGTAATCAATATTCTTTTTCAGAGTTGAAAAATTGCCACAACTGACGCGATGATAGAATAATGGGGGGGAAAAAATGTGCAAATTAATTTCTTTTTCATTCATTATGCATGCTGAATTCTCATACTGATGACAAAGCTTTTGAATGAAAACTGAGGTGGGTGTTCAGTCCTTGTTAACTTCCACGGACCAATCTGGCAGCATATTGGGGATTAACCTTCGATAACATTTGTATATAAAGTATTGGCATTTTACATCAGGTTGTTGCATCCAGTAGTTATGTATCTGCATATTCTTATGAGCTCTGAAACAATGAAGAAGGTATTGGCAGGAAGTAATAGCCCGCAGAGGTGGATGGGTGTTTTATCACACTTGTATCCTTGTAATTAACCAGGACTGCCCTGCAATTCACTGTCTGTTCTCCTATCGCTCCTTCTTCTTTTATTCCTGTCTCCTAATAGAAGAATGGGCTGGGGGTTGTCTCTGCTCATATCTGCAGCTGTAAAATTCAAGCTTTGAACTCTGCCATTGTGGCATTATGGTAATCAAAAATGGAATATATTTTGAGGAACTGTTTAATGCACAAGCACACTGTGCTCTATATACACACAGTTTTTGACCCCATGTTTCTGGAAGGAGTTGGAGATAAATTTTGTGGTGTGCTTATCAGTCCACATTTCAGTGATGATGCACCTGATAGGTTGGCAGCCATGCAGCAATCAGTTAAATGACAGACAGACAGGCTCAGAGCACAGCTGCACAGTGCAGTCTAAGCCAATTGTGTGACAATCAGAGGCTGCTATTTTAGGTTTCCCTCCCCCTACAGAGAACAGATTTCAGTGAATCAGTTGGCCCTCAGGCATCATAATTATGCAAAAGGCTGAGCAGAGAAAAGTTGTTTGTTCCACTATTGTTTTGACTTTCTTTCTTATCGCTTAATCATCTGAGGAAAGTGGCTGTGGTAATATATAGAGAGGTGCGCGCTTTTGTTGACTATAAACATTAGGCCTGAAAGCTATCTGAAAGTTAGATTAGAAATACATGTATATTTACTGAATCTAGAGGCATGCAAATGACTCAAATTTTGCATTTCAAATCTATTTTTTTAGGGCTGCTATTTTAAAAAATAGAAACATTGGAAAACATGATGTGGAACTTGCACATGTAGATTTAATATGTCAAATCTTCAGCATAAGAATTGATGGCCTGATTTCTACAGAAACTACTTTTTAAGGTATAATATAAGACTTGAGCATTGGTGCTTAAATGTTGCTCATACGCAGGCATCACTTTGAAGGGCAGGTTGGCTTGAGGTCTGCCCATTTGAAAGGGACCTGTGAGAGGAAAGGGCACAGGCTGCCACTCGTTTTACTGGTTCTCCCCCGTGGTGAAAAACAGTGCTGAAACAATTACAGGCCACTGTGAGGTCTTTCGCATAGTCTGAAAATGTTATACACACATAAACACCCAGGCTCGCACGGTGAAGCCAAACTTATTAAAACTAATTAACTTGAATTAACATTTAAAAAACTTCTCAGTGCCCTTTAGAGATTTAGGTTGACTGCTGTAAGTAACATAAATCCATCCAGACCTCCAGGACGTGTGAGTTAAGCCTCTGGTCAGTCTATCAATGCAAAGTGAGAAAAGCTGTTTCACTCCCTGGGCTGCACTCCCCCTTCAGCTGCACAGAGCACTACAAGTGCTCTTCGCACCCATGAAGGTGGAAGACTTATGTGTTAATCCTGAAGCCCCCACCTAAGCCCCTGTAATAAAGCACGCTCTCAATCAGGACCTGTCCCCTCCCTCCAGGCAAGGCAGCTTAGGCCTCTGCAATCACTAGCTGGTGAGCCACAGGAAAGCTAATGAGCCCCTTGTCTAGACGCCCAGCACCTGCATTCGTAGCTGTTCTAATGGGAGCTCTTTGGGATGTAGACAGACTGCAGGTGGAGATGATGGAGGTCTGCAAAAGGCCAGCAGCAAGCCCCCACCAGGGGGATCATCTGGTGACCATGCCATTTGCTTTTCTGAATACATAGTAGTCAAACAGACTGCTGCCACGGCCCCAATGGACGTCTTGAACTCACGGCTTACTTGAAGCTGAGCACTCACTCAACGGAGAGGCTTCTGGACTTCTGTGTAAAATAATTAATGAACTCTAATTCCATGCAAAGGTCCAGTTGTTGTTCAGTTTGTGCTTTCTACATAAAACATGCTCTGTGAACAGTTTCCTGCTCCCTGTGGATGACTATTGCACAAGATGCAGAATTGCTTTTTTAATGTGTTAAAGTGCACAGTTCGGAAGTCCTGTTTAGAAATTAGGCATCTGCTGACAATTTGGGATGTGCCTGTGGGTGGATTCACCTGCTACCTTGACTTTTTCATCCATTAAATTTGGAGGAAAGGATATTTATTAGAGATTCACTCTCTTTTTGTTCTTTTAGTGTGTTTGTGATACTTGTTGTTACTTTAGTAGAGAAAGAAAGTATTGTAAATAATGATGATTTGTTAAATTCCAAAACTTTAGTTTAGACACTCTATTTTAGATAATTCCAAACCCCAGCTCTGCATATTATTAACTAACCAGTTTTTTTGCCACGAGTAAAATATGTCAACACATGAACACTGATTGAGGGACCAACTAACAGATTTGAGCTGGTGTCCTAGATGTTTTCAGAATCCTGTTCAGGAGAGTAGAACACTTGTGTAAGTGTTTGTTATTCAGGTTTAATTATGTCCACGGGGCCTGGGAGTGTAGGCCAATCTACACAGCGCCTCTTTAGCCTGAGCCACAGTGGACTGGCTTGATGTCTTCCTCTTCTTTCCTGCACTGAATGAGCAATTAAAGGTCATATCAATTAGAGCATGTTGTGGTCTCCAGACTCATTTTGAAACAGCTTGCTCCTGTTGCGCTGTCAAGAAGGAATAAGTTTACAAATGTTCAGCTTGGCCTTCTTTGCTTAAATGTTATTTTTAATATATTTTGAATAAATCTCTGCTCCAACATTTATAAGTTATAAGTTGCCTGGCTTGGGCCTCGTTCCCCATGAAGCATAAGATGTATGCTGTACAGTGTATAACGCATTCATTTATCAGTTAATTTAACCTAAAGCAAAGCAGTGTGGAACTATGAGAAAACTACACTTCAATCATTCACTGGTCAGATATATTACAGTCGCTGGTGTCACAAGCAGAACAAAAATCTATTTAGTCTAAATATGGAGGGTCTATATTTTCATCTCCCTCATATTGGTTTGGAAACAATCATTCACATGGTGCCAAATGAGTGACAAAAAATTGTTTTCATTGATGATCCATGAATTCTAATGAAGAAGCATGCACAAAGAGACATATTGCAAAAGGTGATACGTGCCGTTGCCATAGCGAAGCCCCCCGCACCCACCCCTCTTCCCCTTTGTGTACTCCAAGATTAAATGTGTTTGTTTGCAAGTGGAACTACTGACGGAGGTTCCTCGGCAGTCTAGCAGTGAGGGTATGTGTAAAGGATGGTTGTGGTTGGGTGGGGGAGATTCCTGAAGTATGATTAGATGAATTTTAATTCATTCATTTATTCATGAAATTCAATGGGTCTCCTGTCTTGCGAGAACAAGAAAACCAAATGCCCTTGCTAGTTTCATCATCACTCTTTCTATTATATGTAAAGAAGAAATAAATTGTTTCCATCTCATACAAATAAGAAAAAGGACGAACCAAAGAAAGCAATACCAGCGCAGAGTGCAAACATGATCATTGTGAGACAAGTTGTTTTGCATCAGTAGCCTACATTAATGGTGTGACACAGTTTTTAGTTTGTTTTTGTTGATAGCAGGATGTTTGTGTTGATGACAGGTGGTGTTCCGTCTGCAGACCCATTTCACACAGAATGTAAAAATCTCAGCTGCTGTAATGCGAACGTTGTCATAGATTGCAACTAACTGCAGAGGGTCTCGAGGATAAGCGGTATTCTGGCGGGAGCACGGTATGAATAAATCAAACGATGCCATCAAATATACTTTATAGGAACTTTTTTTTTCTTAATGCCGATGAGTAAAGTCATTTGGAACGGCAGCTCATCGGGGACTTTCTTGGTGATTAGCATAACCAGACCAGTGTTAGAAAGGGACCAGAAGCTTCCACCAACCATCACCCACAGACCGAGCGAAGCATATTCGTGGAACATGTTTAGCAGACACATACATCGCTGTTGTAAGGAGACATTTTAGGAATGTTTGGCACTTTCTAAAATGATTTTATTTTGTATTAAATATAATTTTATGTTGCATAGTTTTTCAGTCCCTAGCTCCAGAAGTGCTGGGCTGCCCTTCTGATTTATACACTGTAAGAGTGTAGTTGTGGGAAGTGCATGCATATATCAATATGTGTCAGCAGTCTCATACAGTAAAGTGGGTGTCTTGATCCAGCCTGCCTCACTGTGGTTTCCAGTCCTTAGGCAGGTAAAACCAAGGTCAGCACAGTGATGATGGGCAATGTTATGAGATATTTTACGTAAAGAATATAAAAACATCTCATACATACAAGTAAAACTACAACTGAAGTTGAATTCCTGAAATCCGTCACCTGTTGTTCTCTCCTGATCTAATTTTGCAACAAATGGCAAGTTGCAAAAGTCTGTTGTGCAGGGAAACTGTCTCACTCATCTCCACATCAAACAGCTACACAAGCAACAGCTAAAAAAGGAAAACCACAAAACAATAGAGTTGCTTCAAAGAATGAAGTTTCATAAGCATTCTCCATTCAAAACGCTTCTTTTTTAAATCCCTTTGGAAATAGTCAATTTATGTCTTGTGTATAATCTTATTCATGCATGGGGCTTAATGCCTCCTCAAGAACACATAAATCTCGCAAACTAATGGTTTTCTCTCTTTTTTATGTCTTTGGATCCTCCTGGGCTGTCACTGTCGTCACCAGGTAAAAAAACCTTTTTTTTCTCCCCTACTTTGATATATGTTGTGTTATACAAAGATTATAAAATACGGCGGGCACATGTAATGGTCAGATTATTTTCCTGTCAAACTCCCCTTTACCTCCCTTGACCAATCATATTTGATGTTTGGCACTGAGTGCCGGAGTGCCGATGGGGTCCCCTGCTGTCTAAACAAGCCCCCACCTCCTGACTGTGCAGCCCTTTCCTGAGCGCTGTAGTGGAGAGAAAAGGGCAAGAGAGCAGCGTTCAGGCGAAACAATAGCACCGTGAGGAGATGTCAGGCCCTGGGAGCTGTGAGGTGGATGATGATATGAGCCCACTGGTGTTGTTGTTTCTCACTCTGCTGAATGCTAACACATGGACCCCTGTGGCTGGGCGTCGACCCACTGTGTGGTCAGGACCCTGGCGGTAGTGGTGGGAAGGGGTGCGTGGGATGTAATGAGCCCAGTCTGGACTGCTGGGCTGTGGTCTGTTGGAGCTGTTTTTATGTGTGTGTGTGTGTGTGTGTGTGTGTGTGTGTGTGTGTGTGTGTGTAAGCTTGCATGTATTCTTTAGTATGCCACCATTGATGCAGAGTGCCCTCCTCCTGTGTTCCCTCTTGTTGGATATCAAAGGCCTGTTGTAGTGTGACTCCACTCATCTGCAGTTGCCTGCTGCTTGCCTCTGACACTGTCCATAAAATTTAAGGCTTGATTTCACTGCCACCATTTCACTCAAAAATTGTGAAATTGACATTTTGCCAACTCATTTTTACGCCCAAGTCGCCACAGACTGACACCTGGTCAAGACCTGTGGACATCACATTGTAGCGCGCTAGGTGACTTTCCTGCATATAGTCATTAGAAGTCCCTTAGCGTCTTGAATAGATGCCATGACACCATAGGCAAAAGTAATATGCCGGTGGTAACCAAGGAATAGTCTCACAAGCTTGTTGCAGATGGGGAAATTTTGCCTTTTATCTTTTATTAAGGCTGTTTAAGGCTCTATTTTAACTCAAAACCATGATTTCATGACAGGAAGTGATGCCTGGCCAAGCGTCAATATGTAACCAGTTGGGAGTATGAAATTGCCTATGGTCAAACAATTTAGTTTTCCTTGTTTTTAATTCAAGAAAACAGTATAGGAGGACAGAAAGCTACAGAAATGACCTGTCTTGTAATGGGATCAGAGCAGCTACAATGCCCATCAACATAATAACTTTACAACCCATGAGTATTAAGCAGTCATTACTACATTAATTCCTTTTTTACATCATTGCTCAGCACCACAAGGTTCAGACAGCACCAAACTTTAAACTTCATTTTGATTTCAAATACACCCTTGTAAAGTTTTGTGGCTGCATTCACATACGGACCTATAAACACTTACCAAAATGATCACTAGCACTACAGTAAGGATTTCTAACAGTTTTCCTTATTTTAGTGGAAGACTAAAGGGGAGCATATTTTAAGAAAATCAGGGTATAAAAGAAAGGATCTTGAATGATCTTAAATAAATGACCTATGTGTTGATTTAAGATATCCAATCTTGACATAATATTTGAATAAATTCAGTCTGAATATCAATATCACATTGCATCGTGAGTAAAGGATTTAGATTACGGTAATTGTGTCTCAAAGTTTGTTCTACGGAGATGAGTAATAGTAGTGATATAATGTCGAGGTGGGTCGTCATCGTGTCTTCGCAGTGTACATTCGGCAGCCCGGTTTTTTTTTTCGTCTGTTTCATTCTTTTTTAAGTGTGCCTGGAGGACAGCCTGCTGGCAGGCAGGGATGCAGAGAGGTTTTCTCTAGCAGTACATGAGTGAGGGAGACAGATGGAGCATGCCAGACAGTGGTTTGTGGATTTATCCAGATTTATGATGGGAGGAAGTGAGGCTGGATGTGAACAGGGAGAGCCGGGGAAGAAAGGAGGCGACGGGAGGCAGGAGGGCCAGCTTTCGGTTTCATTCTGAAACATTGGAAGCCCCTGGATGGCGGGGGAGGGTCCCAGCACAGTGGTGTTGTTGTTTGAATTGATTGTGTTTTATTTCAGCGCGTTGCTCTGTGTATTACTGCTTTGTCGTCTACAGAGGAAGGCGTCCTTGCCTTCACATTGAACTCCATTACATCCCTCCCAGGACACAGAGCTGTCTTTCAGATTGCTTGATTGGCATCTGCTGAGATTTCGCTAACACAAAGGCATCTTGTTTTATTTCCCACCAATTTGGCTTCGCTGGTCTCTCCACTAATATTAACAATACAAGATTGTTAATGCTTCCTCCCTTTGTCATGTCATTTAAATCGCTGAAAATCACGAGTAGCATCAAAACAATTGCCAGAATTTGATAAACATCAGTGCCTATCAAGATAGCAGCGTAATAAAGTAGAGGAAAATGGGTGTAGTCACAAAGAAGAAAACTGCTGTATGAATTGATCAAGAGATAAAAGATGATGATAACTTATCATAGCAGATGTTTGTTTTCATGGGAAATATCACTTTGATAATTTACTTTTTTATTCCACGTACCATTGATGTTTACAAAGCTTCAAGGTTGTTAACTCCTCCTCAGGGGAGAGGAAAAAATAACAGCCATTCTGGGATACAGGATTAAAAAATAGAGATGTTTTTCCTTTTTCAAAACACTGAAAAGGTTGAACACATTCTTTTTAAAGGAACTCTGCTATGCTATGCTCTCGCAACATTTCACAGGTTAATAAAGGAGTCTATTATGATGGAGGGGGCTGGGGGGATGGGGACTGAAATCCAATTTAAAGAATATTGAGGGGGATAAAAAAGCAAAATCATGTTTCTTGCCCCAAAAAGTTTACCCAATTTTTCAGTGTAGTAGCTGCAGTTCTGAAGCGAAAAGGCAACTTAGATGACACATAACTGTGGCGTGTACATACGGGATTTTTATCCACGTTCACAAACAGCTTCTGTTCTCTTGAGTGGACCAGTGGGTTTCTGACGAATGATACCTTTCATCCTTCATCCATTGGTTGAGAATACATGGGGTTTGTTGGATCGGTAAGAATAAATCAATTTTCAAACAGCTAAAAAACATTGGGCAAGGCTCTCTCTGTAAGCCTGCCATTATTCCACTTCCCTGCATCCTCTGCTGTCTAGGATAACCCTTTTCAGTCTGGTATCCCTGCTTTTAGCCAATCGCGGGGAGGCTTCTGTTTGAGTCAACCAAGGTATAATGGAGCGTCTCCCTGTAGAGGAGTCACGTACCAATGGTTTTCATTCATTTCATTTGTAAACGTCAGGAGGGAATGGCCCTCTCAGAAAGCCCTGAGCAAGAGAGCGAGTGAGGAAAACCAAAAAAGCGCCATGTAGAAAACAGTGAAAAGGATCACAGCCAAAAAAGACAAGAGCAGAGAATAATAAAGGAAGATATGTTCAATTGGTCCAGAGAACAACTGAGAAAGAGAGGAAAACAGTGATAACAAAGAACAGAGAATAGCTAAGTAACAACAGTTGCATTAATTTTTTATTTGAGCTTTTACAACACAGCAGTGATTGCAGGACTTTCGGCTTTCTCTAGACACACACAGAGTGACCTCATCTGAGTTCAACAGAGGGCTACGACTGCCCAAAGGGCACGTTGAGGGGCAGTTTTAACAACTCATTTTGTAGGCAAAGCCTAACCAGTAATGCTCACAGCTACTGCGCTGGAGTTTACAGTAGTTGGATGAAGGTCAAAGTCAAGGATATGATTCGGGAACTAAGTGTATGTGTCAGTGACTGTCCCCTGGAAACAGTCTGAGCTGTCATGGATCATATAGATAGGGAGGAGGCTGCACTCTGCATTATCTTACAGTAGAGTGACCCCGAAGTGAATTTTGGGATAGGTCGTGACGCAGACCAGTGGGATTTGGCAGTATCTAGGATGCTTTACTTTGTCAACGTCTTGATTAATATACTGACTTCCATCTTACAGTCGCTGTATGGTCCAAACCATCAGGGACGGCATAAGCAGCACACCGATGAAAGAGAGAAAACAAATCACCTCATTCTTTATTATAACGTGTGTGCCCCAGAGTATAGCCGCTAAAGAAATTAACCAGCAAATAAATAAATGACACTCATCAGTGCCTGAACAGGGAAAAAAATGAAGGTGCAAATGTGAGGAGCAGATAGTTCCTCATTAAGTTTACATCAAAAGATTTATGCAGTGTAGTCCCCCTCTTCTTTTTTTTCACACTTGACTCATCTCTTTTGATTCCATTTGTGCAATGCAATTATGACAATCACAGTCTGGAGGATTGGCAAACAAGAGACCTTCTGAAAACTGTGAATGGAAAAACAAAGAAGCTTGATGAGAGAAAGGGAATCTTAATTACAAATCTGCATTAGGATGGTTAGATCCTAGTAGCCTTAGGCAGGAATGTCAAAAAAAATGTGATAAAACAAGGCCTGTTTGAAACTTCTACTGCCATCCATTCTTGTTACGTGAGCAAAAAGTTTTTATAGGTCCTGCTTGTATCGTCACAGTTCTATCTCTGTGAGAAAACAGCTTGTGCTCTGGAGCGGCACACTGCTTGATGAGCAGTGCTGCTGGTGAGAGGAGCTTTATTGTCAAAGCCCCCTCTGTCACAGCACCTCCCTGTGGCCTCTGCCTGCACCAACAGCCTGGCAGCCTGAGCATAGTGAGGATGGTTCCCTGGGTAAGGATTATTCTATCAAAGTTATACTTCACACGGTTCTTCATGCCGTTACTCTTAATTTCCCTCCTTCATAGACAAAGAGGCTCAAACAGAATTTCTCTCTCTCTGTCGCTCGCTCTCCCCCTCTTTTCATTCCACTTCCTTCTCCCTCGTTCACCCACTCCTCTACCCTCACAGGCAGATTGACTTTCTTCATCTTGCCTCCTTCATAACACCGGCCATTTTCAATTCTCCTCGTTCTCCTTCAAAAGAGCCCCCCTCTGTCTTTTCCCCACACTTGTCCCTCCCCAACCTCTCCCCACCCCACGCCTGTCTCTCTGGGGAGTTTGGAAGGGAGAAGGGGGCAGTCATAAAAGATAAAGATGAAAGCGAACAGAGAGAAACAAACAGGCAAACAAATAAGACCCCTAAGTAAAGTAGCTTTTTCCATCTCAGTCGCGGCGGGAAAGACGCTGATAGGGAAACTCTGCTGACATGGGAGGGAATCAAAGCTTATTATGGGAGGGGGATAGTGGTGGTGTGTGCATATGAGCGTGCGCATGAGTGCTTAGTAGACCCATTAAAGGACTAACCACCTAGATGTGGAGTGGATGAGTCACTACCATAACACCTGGGTGAGAAGAAAAACGTACATTTCCATATTGTTTACCCGTCGTAAGTAAGGGTGTTAAAAGACTAATGTGTGTTAGGTGAACCCTAAGATTTGTGCTTCTGTGATCTATTTTCTCATGTTTTATGATCTGTCTCAGCCTTCTTGCTAACCCATTAGTGTATGATGGTGTCTAGTAGTGTGTGCATGTTGCTGAAGTCAGAGGGACTCTGTAGGATCTAATGAGGCTAGGCTCCCAGCCATCTCAGCAGCCCAGCCTTACTTACTGGAGAGGGCTGGGTGAACACAGGGCCAGGGCAGGGAGGTAATTAGGCAGGGAGTGGTGGTCAATGACGGGCCGCCCTGCACCCCAGGCCTCCAACCTCCAGCTGCTTTGTGCGTTGTGTGGCCCACACAAAAGGGCTGATGAGGAGGCACGTTGACCTTCAGGCCTGGCACACACTTCCAAGTGTGTGTACAAAAAAACCTGCTGAGCCATTGGAGGTTCAGCTTCCCTGTACACTTCCCATACACGTCTTTTTGCAGCAGTATGTATTGTGGGCAATTCTCCTAAACTTTTAAAATCTTCCAACCCCAAAGCTCCTTGTGGAGAATTCATGGACTGAGGAGTGAATACAAATGAGGCATCACCAATTCGCCTCAGCTGCTGGTGAAGTTTTTCCCGAATCCTTCTCGTGCTGCTTTTTTGTTTCCGTTTTAAACTTTCATCCGCCCAATCTATTCTCTGCATTTGCTACACAACAGGCTATGTTAGCAAATGGCTATGTCAACTTTGCGTCCCTGTGTGTGAAGTCCAATGCTGCACAGATACAGAGTAATCTTTGCGTGGAGAAGCAGAAGATTTATTACACTGCTGTTTGTATTGTTGTTGCCTAAAAGTAAATTCTCATGCACAATTGCGGAATGAATCATTTGATCTTTAGCATCAAATAAGTCGTTGTTGGCTGTGGCTGTGACATTGGAAAATTTATTTCCTCTTCGGCTATAAAGCTGGCCATGGGCGGACAAGCATCTCTCTTAGATGGGCCACATAAAGGCACAAGACCCAATAAAAGGAATGTCACAGGAAGTGCACTGAATGTCATTAATAATAAATCACAATTGTCTGAAACTGACCTAGCACCAAGTATGGACGTAGTGGAAAACCTCGAAGTGGAGGGAGAGCACCTCTATTTATGTCAATCACAGTCTTGAATCTGGCCTTTTATTACTACAAGAAGCAATTAACCTTTCAGAAAACAGTGTCACTCAAGCACAGACAAAAGAGCATTTTGGAGATGTTCAACAAATCCTGAGACAAATGACTTTGATAAGGTTGACGTTAATGGTCAACCTGCAAAAATAAGAGTACAATTCACTTCCCTTTTACATTGTTCTTCAAATATCCTCTCAATCTTCACAATTGACTCAGTCACAGTGGCTCCTTCTTTATTTATACACGCTGTTTTTACAAGGTTGGCAATCTTAATTAGTTGAATAGTTATGACTGTATGTTTTCAGTTACAAATAACTAAATAATGTGAATGATAGGTAATAATTTTGGTTGCTTGGGAGGTGTTTAGTGAAGCATGAACTCGGCACAGTACCAATAAAGCAGCAAATGGTATTGTAGCTCAGCAGGAACTCCGCTCTTACCTCTATTTTTAAGTTGGCACAATGAGCATAACTGCCTGGATCAGAGACAGTACACGGTCTTTGAAGGGGAGAAAGATTTGAAGTACACGTGCATACGTATAAACACAAATCACATGCAAATACACAGCCATAAAAAGATACAATATAGATACTCATTTTCTAACAGAACCAAACAAATACTTTTTTTTCCTCTTCTTCTTCTTTTTTTTTTTTTTACTGAACAGCTGGACCCAGATGAAATTGGGTTTATTACACAGCTCATGTAAATAGATTTAAAACTATGCTGGGTGGAGCAGCAGGAGGGACAGCTCAGAGAAGCAGGCAGCGAGCGTGTTTTCGTTGAAGTGAATGTTTGCTGGCGAGGTCAGTGTGGAGGAATGTTTTTGGTTCTATGTGTCTTAATTGGAAGGCTTCCGGACCCCGGGGTTAGCACACCTGCTCATCTATCTGTGGCTGCAGTGGGAGTCTCCTTTATAAAAATTCAAAATGAGCCTAGAGGGTATTCAAGAAGTGTGTGCGTGTGTGTGTGCATGTGTGTTTGGGGGGGGGGGGGGTGTGCATAGGCAAACGTTCCAAACATTCAAAGCAGCAAAGCAATTTGGATGCGACTGTTGTGTTTGGCTGGGGATCAAAAGATAAGAAAAGGTCCTGCACGCTGTTTGATGCTGAACTAGATGAAATACAACATTTTTTTAGTAAAAAGACACCATTTAATTCCCACAAGTACTTTCTTCAAGTCTGTAAACCAAAATATTTGCTTCTTTAAATACCACAGGTCATTCGATTTGTACGCAGCAACAGATCAACCTCATTGAAATGATTGAAAAGACGATTTTAATGCCTCTGAGTTTTGAACGGGATAAATTTCAAAAATAAAAATCAAATGTGTGACTTTAGTGATAACTCGAGTAAAACAGATCAATCTAAAATAGGGTGACTATTGAAACAGATAAAGTAAGGGCTAAAACTTATTGGTTGTGTTTTTGCTGCGTAAAGTAAGCCTTCAATGTGCTGATTTTGTGGCTGGTTGTAAAAATATATGTCCAAAATATGAAGAGCATTTTCAGGGTGAATCATTTTATTAAAAATACCCTAGTTATTGTTGACATATGTTATCCTTAATCCTGTTAAAATCAATCACTTTTCTGTTTGAGCCAGCGCAGGTTTCCTTCCACAATCCTGAGACATCCACGTTTGGTTAATTGGTGATTCTAAATATGGACGTGTGAATGTGAGCATGAATGGCTGCCTCTCTCTCTCTCTCTGTTTATACTGTGACAGACTGGCAACCTGATCAGGGTGTACCGAGCCCCAAATGACAGCTGAGACAGGCTCCAGCCCCCCTACAAACTTTGTGAATGACTTAAGAGTATAGGTACATTCATAAACATAGTATGAACTTTGAGTAGTGCTTAATTTCGCAGAATTTCATACAATACCACAAATACAATACAATATAAAAAATCAGTTCACTTTTTATATATGGTATGTGGTCTACATTATAATTATCACTCATAAAATAATTTCAAACCTCTTAAAAATGTTTTAACTTGGAGCCAGTGTTGCAGAATGAGAGGAAACTCTAACTGTACTGTGAAAAAACAGATTTATTGGCTGTAATGCAGATTTAATAGCAAATCTTAACATGTGATTCTTAGTTAATGTATCTAAATATTGTCTTTTCAAAGGATACAAGAGACACAAAACACTGGATCCATTTAACAGAGTTGTGGTTTATTATAGTGTAATTGGTATTTATTTTTGCTATATCAGCTATTCATGGTTACAAATGAAGTGACCTTAGCTTTTTATTTCTTTTTTTTTTCTTCATATTTTCAAAAATGCACCTTCCCCTCAAGACTGTTAGATTGTAGGCCATCTTCTAAATGTTAATCTCCTGCAGATGGTTTTAAAATGAACTGTCGAGTTTTTTGCTTTCAATTCTGACCCTGGCTTTGGAAATCCTGGGTAGATTTATTGTTTTTGCCCGTGTTTTCTGTGGTGCTGTAGTGCAGGACCAACATGCTCTGATGCGATAGCTGTTGCCTGCAGGTTTATGGATGTTTTGGCCCTGCAGTCACCACTCCCTTAAAGAGGCTCTACTCTGAGAGATTAAGACTGCCAAACCTCCACCTCTGCCTTTCCTTTTAGAGTAATTACGCAATTCTGCCTCTCTGAGCGAAGAAGGAAAAAAGGCACTCAGATTCATTGAATGCTAATTCAAGCAGGAAATTCAAAGAGGATCTACTTTTTTTTTTTCACAATATACGTACAAGGACAGGGTAAAATGCAATAATAGCTAAATATTCTCAAGCAAAATATTGTTTAGCTCTCACAAGGGCTTCTCCCCAACAGAACAGCCACTGCAAATAGGGTAGGTCTTTGAGGTCGGAGGAGACATCATGTCACGAGGCCTAGTTTTATTCCATTCTATTTATAATGGATGAGATAGAGAGAAAAAAAAGCGCTGCACGGTCTGGCTGAGCCCTGGCAAATATTTTGGCATCTGGATGCTTAATATTTCATGAGATAAGTTGATGGAGTCTAGGTAGATGATGGACACCATGCAGAGTGCCACTGGTATTTATGTCTGGTAGTTATATATATCCTGATTTACTCCTTGTTCTGTGGCAGGAGCTTGTCATAAGACAGTCCTCTGCTCCTTTTTGAGATGCATAGAGGGGCAGAGAAAGCTAGTGGGCTGACTGAGGCAATTAGGTCTATTATTAGTACGACAGTGGAAGGATTGATGCGCACAATAGTCAGTGTGTAAGCAGAAAGCCTGGCTACGTGAAGGAAATTCTAATGGTGAGAATTTCCTAGATTATATGGGCCTTCATTAACATTTTCACACATGGCTGCCTAACAAATGAGAAAAGAGCCCTGGCGTACCAGCAGATTTATCACGTGCGCACAACAGCCCAGCTAGTTCTTTCTTCCTCTATACAGTGCAGACCAGACTCTGTAATGCTCTCACAGCAACATTAGCCATGGGCACTTTGGGTTTTCTTAGCTTTTGAATAATTGGGGTGCAGGATCATGATATTGTCCCATGCTACATAAAACATAAAGGTACACAGTGTACACTAGGCCATTATTTCTATGGTAGGAGCTTCAGATAAACCGGCATTGTTCCTCACTGACAGGTTGCCCTGTCAGTGATGTCTGTCAGATTTTCCCAAATGAGGGAAGCAGGGACTTCACAACATTCTGGACTTATTCCTGTATATTCTCTTACTCCCTTAATTTGCCATGAATTGTCCCTGTTACGAACTGATACACAGGCAGGCCTCTTGCCTGCAGGGCAGGCCCACTTGAATTAACTGTGTTGCACACTTTACATTCTCTGCTCCCTGACATCTTGAGAAATGTTCCCTGGGATTTTTTTTCCCACAGAGAAGTTCATTAGAATGACAAATAGCATCCTGCCATAAAGTGGAAAACATCAACACGGCACAACAGAAACTGCGATCTGAGGAAAGTGACATGCAGGGAGGGAAATGAATTAGACTCCATTTGATTCTATGTGATATCAGTAGCCACGGCTTTGCCAGCCCATCGTTTCAAAGATTCTGCTGAATCACTCCTGTTTTCTGTAGTCGTTCTGCTTTTTCCATAGATTGGAGTTGCAGCGCTTTGTGCTTCTTCAAGTTGGAAAGCCTGTGGGGCCTTTTCCTTTAGCTTAGAACTAACATATTTGATTTAAGTTGATCATCTGGATAATATTGAGAGTTTCTCTTTGAAGAGTTGAGCCCAGCTCTCTTAGAGTGGTTTAATCTCCTCAGTCTTGCGGGAGGTGCCATGTCAGCAGCAGCTCGGGTTGGAGGTTGAGCAAAAAGGTCAAAGCTGTTGTCTCCACTCAGCTTGTATTGAGGATCGTTGTATGAACAACCTGTTGCTATGAAAAAGCCAGCAGCTTAGAGGGCTCTTCTGCACTTCATCCTCTTCATGGTTGCCCTGGCCCTCTGCCAGCGCAGCCCATCGTTTCAATAATGAACGTTTTAAAGAACAGCTTAGGCAAGTGCAAACCTACCTTATGTCCTTAAGACAAAAGGAGATATTGCCATGGACAGGGGGGCTAGAAATCAATTTCCCATTTGCCGCTTTAATTTCAGCAAGATGGGCGGAGAGATTAGGGCCGAAGGCACCTGTAAACCCGCTCTCTGATGAGCTTTACCTGGGCCTGCTGCACTGCATGCCCTTACCCCCTGGCTAATTAAAGTTCTCAAATTGATCCACAAACAGCTTGATACAGATCTGTCCTTAACCACCCTCTGCAACATGTCTCGTTGCGAAAAGTGTCCCATGACGGCCTCGTAAAAGCACAGTTTTGGTCGTTTCCTGACATCTTTGCTACTATCCATTAGATTGCCCATTTGCCATAATAATGAACTTTATTCTTAAGACTGGACTAATTTAATGTAATTTTCTAAGCTTAAGTACAGGATTTTTTAGAATTTTACTGTCAGTCCACAACACACAACAAACATAATTTCTGCTATAGCGCTATGTAACATATGTTGTATGCAGAGATGCTTTTCATATCCCCTCTCCTGTTCCTCCATCTCTCTCTGCAGAATGAGGGCCCTGTGAGAGCTGTGCTGAGGTAGCACTACTATCACACTACTATAGACCTCTACACATTGTCGGGCAATGTATGAATCTGGCACAGCCCTGTCCGCTATTTGTTTTATTTAGAACTACAGGAATTGAGCACAGTTCAAAGAGCAGTATTTTCTGCTGTTTTTCATCGTCTTACTTTACAAAAGTTATCACGGACTTTAGTTGGTCTAGTTTCCTAGCTAGTGAAATTACATAATGGCCCATCTTAGTAGTCATGTGCTGAGTTATTTTTAGAAACCTGCATGTTGCCCTTCCCTCTTGTACAATGGTTGCCGGCTCCATTGTGGTGAATTTTTAACAAGAGCCTTTTCCTAAGCCCCTCGGAGGAGTTAATTAAAGTGATAGAGGCTAGAGCTGATGAGCCACACCACCCTGACCTTGAGGCTCTGGTTTCTCCACCTCTCCACAATTATACCTGCATAATCAGGATACACTTGTGCACACACACTCTCATGTATGTACGCACACATAGACATAATTGAGTCAGCCCAAAGGACCCCTACTCTTAATCCTGCCAGTCCCAGAGCTATGTGAATCACCATGGAAAAGCAACAGTTTTACCATGTAAAGACAATATCACAAGGGGCAGTTACACTATTTTGTAAAGACAATTTTTTGGATTTTCCAGCAGTGTCCAGTATTTGTATGCATGTGTTCAGATTTTCTGTTCTCTCCGTGTCTGGCTTTTCTTCTTTCTACCTCTCGCTCACCTTTTCCCCGACTTTACTCAGGCTTCCTCTGTGTCTGGCTGTCTACGGCAGACAGTATGGCCTCTGTGCAAAACAGGAGACGACTCGGTATTTGGTGATGGGGTGCATGCAAATGATCCCTCTGTCAAGGCTGCTTATTCTAATATGACAGTGTAGTGAGTTATCTGGTCCGCTCTATATTGGCAACCAGATCTGCAGCTGCCAACTAGAGGGTAGAGGAGCTCAAATGTTTGTGTGTGTGTGTGTATGTGTGTGTGTGTGTGTGCGCGCGTGTGCCATCAAGCTAGACAGTCCGAGACAGGGAATAGATGAAGACATGCAAGAGAGAGAAGCCAGCCAAGACAGGCATCATATAAGCAAAGGATAGGAAGATGACTATGAGCGAGAGACAGAGTGTCTTCCCAGCCCTGTCCCCTCCCCACCCGTCCTACTCCTCCAGTGTTAGTGCTGTTTAGTAGAGCTGTCTCTTTCAAGAACGCCATCGAGACATGAATAAAGAGAAAATGAGGAAAAAAATGTTTTGGCGAGAATGGGATGTCACAGCAGATAAGCATCACGAGCTGCTCCATATTTATTATGTGCAACAATTTGACTTACCAGAGAATTTAGATTAATAACATTGGGCCCCGGGAAGTAATTTCCTTTTTGTGAAAGTGATTTACATGGCGCATCGCTAAGAGAACAGCTCTCGCAGGCCTTTTTGTTGTGTCAGCTAAAAATAATGACATTTAAAGTACCAACCAAGGTTAATAGGCTTCCTCTATGGTTATGAACTTTTTGTGCCTGGCCCTCCCTTTGTTCTCCCTATGAATCAACCCACTGCTTTTATAGTTACAACATTCACACTCACAGTAAACCACCCATCTCCTCTTTTCCATCACCTCCCTTGGACACTGTTCTGCCCCTACAGCGATCCCCTTTTCAAAATGGATGTTCCTCTAAATCGTAAGGGAGTTATTTTTACTGTACAGTTACGGCTTAGCTTTGCAACAGACACTGGAAAGACTTTTGGACCATTACCTGCGATATTGGTGTAATCACTGTGCCGTGGTCCAGTTGAGCAAATGATTACTCATTTTCTGGGAAGAAAACCGCTAAACTAAATATTTCTACAAGCAGGTGCCAAAATGGTTTATTTAAATAACACCTTTTCTTGGTAAAACACAACTTTTACAGAGGTGTGGTGCAATTATTAGATGTGGGTATATGTAAGCTCTTCTATGCCTTTTCAAGGTTTGCTATCTCTCTGGCCATTTCTGACTCAAAGCCTCAAAGAAGCGTATGTAGTATGCTGTACAGATGGAAGCTCTGGAAATGTACTATGTGCAGTGGATGCAACTCCTACATCACTTTAGGCTGTATTTGTGGTTGGATTGGGGTAGTGGGCGGTCAGGTGCTGGGGGCTGCTAAACCTCTCTATCTCCGGTGGTAAAGCTGTTGCTTGGGCAAGACCTGCCCACTCCTGTACTCTCCCATATTTTGTATAGATCTATTTTTGATGTCAGGTCCCTCCCCATGTTGGGCAGGTGTTTTTAATGAGGTGCGCCCAACATCCTAGGCAGTCTGCAGGAGGGTAGAGTTATTGATAAATCATTAACGTTGGTAGAGGAGGTGTGGAGGAGTTGCAGCTTGCTCTCCTCTGGAGAGCTGTCTTACTCCTGAATATTTCATCGACACACAGATGTGCTGCTGTCTGTGTAACTGCTCATGACTCCTCAGCTCTGTGCGATTACATAGCATTGGATAGTAATCCCCTCTCCTCATCCACTAGATAAATCAAAAGCCAGTTTGATAAAGGAATTTCTGCCCACATCTTGTCCCAGCAGCCACCTCTGCTATCCTCAGAACCCCTCCCACACTTTGCCAAAGTGTATGTGAAGAAGGGCAGCTGCCTACAACACATGCCCCTCGATAGGCAGAAAAAGCAAACAAGTCTGTGTCATAACAGAAAGAGGTGTATTGCAAGTTTTACCCAGCTGTGGCTATGCAGTACTTCTAATGCTGCAATTCCATTAAACTTATCTCCAGTGGGGGAGACAGAGAAATGACTGCTGAGTCAGACCAGAAGGGGCCAGGGATTACTTATTCCCCATGTCATCTGTACAGAAGCGTGTAGTTCATATGCTGTCCTTATCCCCTGCTTCCCTCTCACAAGTGCTTACTCTCCTGTGATGCCATCCTCAGTACACCCATTTGTCTCGACTGTGTAACACTGCCACCTCCTGTCTGGGAGCTCTGGGGTGCCAGCAGGCATGGCCAAAGCACCCGCAGCTTACATCCGATGTGGGCGGAGGAAAAGAGAAAATAGAAGGAGGGGTAGAACTGATAGAAAAGGAACGAGAAGGATAGGGTGGAAACAGAGAGCAATAAGGGAGAGAAAGAGAGAAGAAGAGATCCCAGAGCTCACCCAGCCCTGATCAAAGAGCCGTCTCCCTAATCCTCCAGATTCAGCAGTCAGCCAGTTTCTGAGCATTTCCAGTTGCCGACAGAAAGTAAAGGAAAAACACTTGCGGCTAAACTGCCCTGGAGTGATGCTATTTTTAATTTTTCAAAAAGGCAAAAAGTGGGACCCCCTACTGGGGGTATGCACAATGACCAGGCAAAATTAGAAGGACAAAGTACATGAAAGCAGCAAAAAAGGTATTCTTATAAAGACCAAACTGTCTCAGTGTACAGCTGTAGGTTTAAAGCAGCAGTTACTAAGTGTATTTAAAAGCAATATGTGCATGGTTTTGTGTTGCCAAAACTTGGTGTAAAGATATACTGTTATGGGTGGTTATACAGCTCTGAAAGTGTCACTGTAACAGAGTTGTGCATTTCAATAAATCCATCTCTCATGAACTTGGAGACTGGTTTCAGTGATGTAAGTAGGGTGGGTAATAATAATAATAATAATGATAGTAATACCCTGTAACATAATACACACACAAACTGAAGCTTAAAAATTTTATACACCCTGGCTTCTTGCAGTCTGACCGACATATTCCTATATTAAAACACAAAGCTAAACATAATGACCTTCCAAAAGTATGATATACTTAGGGACAGGTGTGCCTAATGAACTGACAACTAAGTGCATTTGATTATGTGTAAATCATATATCCAGTGGAAATGTATTTCCTATGACCCCTTTACCTACAAATAATCTGTTCTGGTGCGTCAGCCTCCCAAAGACTGTAAATGAGAATCTCCAAGGCTGCTGTAACACTGTATTCAGTAGAATTATAATGGCAAAGAGTTAATGGAAAAAAGACGAGAACTGGATGAATGCATTCTCGGCTGGAGATGGAAAAAAAAGTGAGACTGGGTGGAAGGAAATAATGAATGAACCAAGGAAAGGGGCAAGGAAAAGAACGAGGAATGGGCTGAACAGGAGGCTGTAAATCAAGAGAGGGACTCGGGATGGAGGGAGAGGTGAGGTCAGTCAGATGGAGAAAGAGGGAGGAGATTTGGCCAGCAGCAGTGGAGGAGGAAGGGATAAAAATGCGTGGTGAGGTAATGGCAGTGATGAATAGCCCACGGCTGATCAGTAGAAGCCAGGTTTATGTTTGAAGATTAGATTTTAATACAGTGCTTTGACTTCACTCTGGTTGCAAAATAATCACAGGGGATAAAAGCAAATGAGGAATTATTTCATACAACACAAACAAATGATTTCAGACAGGTGATTGTGTTAGTTTGCCCCTGATGAGAAGAGCCTTCAGACCCTCACCGTGTTTAGGTTATAGGAA